>NC_056729.1:1869834056-1869886556 GCF_019279795.1 Protopterus annectens
CTCCATCCATGTGCCATTTCACTGATGTGTGTAGTATTGGCAGCATGTGTGTCTGAGTGTGCAGTACGTGTGTGATGTGTGTAGTACACATGTATACATGCTTACAAATGTGCACACTGGCATACACGACAATACACGGGCTTCACCATTCGTACACTAGCTTACTCATTCTTCAACACTCGCACACGAGCTGACACGCGCACACACATGCTTACTCAGGCTTACTGGCGCGCACGGGCATGGACACACTGTGGGCAGGTTTGCAGGTAACATCGGTGGTATCCATGGCGTACACCGTCAGTCTCCTGACTTTCCTAGGATAGCTCATAACACGCCTCTTCCACTGAGTACTGACAGCAAACATGTGACACTGCTCCGGTAAGATTACAGTTTTTTATACATACACACTCATGTTGTCACCTGTCTTCTACTCTACTAGTCCACTTATCCCACACTACACTGTAGAGGCTTGGCCCATATGGCATGACATGTTGTGATTCACTATCCTCAGCCTCACTTGCATCACATTGCCTACAAATGCTTTGTTACATCTCTGACAGAGTGCTTCCACACATAACAACCAGTACGCAGTAGCCATGTTGTCTCCAGCTTGCCATTCATCTGCATGGCATACTAACATCTAACTAAACCTACATTTTCTATGTATATTATACTTATTAGACTTGTTTTGAAGTGCAGCGCGTTCTTGTGGCGCTGTGCTACGCTTCCACACTGGAGATCGGGGGAGGACAACTACAGTTTTATTGATATCCAATGGACAATAAGGCCACTGGCCTTAGATTTGGACATTGGCATGCTTCTTCAACTGTATTCATACCGTATTTGCAGCTGTCATTGCCCTGTTTAACAACGTGTAGAACGTTAGTCGCCTAACATTCGGGTACATTTCTGCACATAACTCAGCTCTTGCACGGACAGCTGACTGTTTCATGTCTCGCATATTTGCACAGCTTTCACATACAAATGGGGTATGTTGCAAATCCCAACATTGTCCGTGCAACGTTCGTGTTACAGGCGGTCTTACACGCCCCTACAGGAGTTTGCTGTATAGCTTGGCAGACATCTTTCCTTGCTGTACTCTCATTCTACTCGTACATGCCGGAGGCTTCATGTATCATGGCCTAGTTTTGCTGTGTGCTATGTCTATTTGTGGTGTGTGCATGGCTGTGGGTATGTCCCACTATCATCATTTGTAAAGGTGACAGCCCTATAGGTACTTCATGTAGACTGCTGTGTCATTTGACATGTCAACACATACCTGCGGCCAATACTGAACGTCCTACTGCAGCACTTTTCATACCTTCTGAGTTATCTTGCAGTCGATAATGCTGTTTCCTCACACATGTATCTGTTTCTGATCATACCTCTCAGCCTCCTAGAGTGAAAATCTAGACAAAGCCTTAACGGATGGGGGGACAAATAGGGGCAGATTTTAAATATTGCTCTTACAAACATAGATAGTTGACAGAATAATAGGTTTTGCATTAGTATGACTTTTCTGAAGGATTTGGAGTCTTAAACTCAAATGTTTGTCATTATTTAATGACTTCAGTTCTCAGGTATTTGCCAGACAGGTACAGATTTTAAGAGGAACACACCAAACATATGAGGCAAAACTCTGCACATTCTGTGTAAATCTGTACAGTTGCGAGGTATGTTTCTGATACAGGATATCAATTTTCTGACACCAATATACACACTGTATGGCGGCATCACAGGCCAGATGCCATTACATTTATATTGCAGGACACACCCACCCAGAGGGTTGTATTCCTCACAAAGGCCAACAGGTGCTTATCCACACTAATTATTCTATCATGTACCTTATGTGTACGCCGGTATTTGCGCTTTCCATCAGTGGCAGAGCTCACATACGAGTATGGGGGACTGGACATTGTATCGGTAACACTGCATGACACCCTGAGGGACACATTTCTTTTGAGTCTATTAACGTTCCACATTGACTTTCACAGGGCATACGTTGTCATTCACATTCGTCGAAGTACATGCTTTTGACTTGTACATGTTTTGTCATTTGTCCTGATGTCTTTCTTCTCACCTGTCCACCTAGTATCACTAGTTCTGTACATTTATTTTGGACAGGTTACCTTCATACCTCTCACCTGTGTACATTATGGGTAAACGCCCCGATGTTTGATCTATGCTCTTGTTACATTTGTCATAATAATGTGCCTTTCTGGTAAATTACTGGCAAGGCATTACGGACTGTGCAGTTAGATAATAGTCACTGTCATTTCTATTTCATGATTACTAACCCTCATAACATTCATATTCCTGACTACACCATTATTCTATCAATGTTCTGACTTTGTCTGGGGTATATTTAATATAGTCCCTATTTGTATTCCATGTACTATGCCTTAGTCCAGCTGTCTTATTCTGACAGTTTGGCAGGTATGGTTAACATCTTGGTCGTACGCATGTCCATCCATGATAATCGCCTACATGACACTGATATAGGTCCCTACGTCTTCCCCTAATGGTTTACACAATATCCAGTAGATGGGTTGAACCTTTTTGGAGAATATAGGCGTGTGCTATACCCACATAGGTATATTGATCACTCCCATGGGGCGGACCTAATAAATCTGTGCCAACCAACACCTAGGCCCATTTCTGCATACCCATGATTCCCATACCTGACACCCCTCCACAGTACCCATTTGACATGTTTAATGTGAGTGAAAATAAAATGTGAGGACACCTCTAAGCACTCCCCACTCTCCGGATATCAGGTCGTACGTCATACATTCTATCAACCCATGTATTATTACCCTTGCACCTGCTACTGTTGCATGTACAGCTATATCGTAGTTGCTGCTGTGACTTAATTTGCATCAATGATGGTTCGCACTTCATATGGGATCAATTTTTGGGGTCCTGCAAAGGACACCTATATTCATGTTTAAAGTGTAGAACTTGCAGGCCTGTCACACTGGTACTTTCCGGGCAATGGTTTGGAGAGCAGCGGTTTATTCACCTTTCGTGCATGTCTGTCTGTCTATCCATAATAGCTATACTGTGACCTATTTATGTACATGTGTTATATCTACAGGGACATATGTTTGTTGTGTATAGATATATACATGTACATATATACATATGTTTGTACATTCCTCATTTCATAATTTACTTTGGTTTACGTCTGTGGATTATGTGTATACACAGATATATATATATATCCATACCATACTTTTCAACTGTACAGATTTTCGCTGAATGTACAGCTGTTTGCCTCTTATCTTTGGTCTGTTTTTCATAACCTTGTGTCTATCTGGCAATTTAGTGGCATATCATTAAAGACTGATGTTGGAAAATAATGACAAGCATTTCAGGTTACGACTTCATACCCTTCAGAGAATCCATGCTAGTGACACACCTGTTATTCTATCCACTTTCTATGATTGTTAGGGCAATATCTGGAGATTGTCCCTATTTGTACCAGTTGTTTTCATGGCTTTGTCCGGTTTCATACTTTACAGGGTTAACAGGTATGAGCCATGTATATATAACGTGGAGAAAACAGCATTCATTTGCTATGCTGTGAGCGGATTACACACGCGCAGGCGCACTTGCATATCCTTATTGCGGGTTACATATGTTTAATAGATATTTGTGCTTACGTGGCCTTTCATACTTCTGACCGTAACAGTTATATATCTGTATTCTGGTTTATGGACTGATGCGAAACACACTTTCAACTTTACATATTTAAATGTGTGTACAGCACGAATGCACTGATTACACTCTAAAGTTATATGTGCAGTGGTAGTAGGTCAACTGGGGCTGCATTCACATTGGCCGGATGCCGGAACCACTATTCTATTGGTGTTCTGCCTCATTGATATGCATACCCATAGTACTTAGCTACATCAACATACGCCTCACCGCTTCACTTACAACACAGGCATCCATTCTCCTGCTGGGAAAAATGCGGTACTACATATTACACATTCCCTATTGCCTACTGCTGTGGACCCCAGCTGCATTGTTAATCACTCCAAGGATATGCAGAACACCAAGGCATATAGTCCTGGCACATACAGGTCTTTGATTGTCAGGGTGTTCATGTAGTGATCTGGGTTTAGGCTTGTCCACCTGGTGAATGGAACTTCCCTGGCCGAGTTCAAATGTCAGACGAAGCATATGGGCAGGGAATTTCTCCCTATTATGAATTTTTACCTGTGTTTATAGACACAGGTGTTTGGGCACCTGTCAGCAGCTTATTCTGTTGGCACAGTCCATACTCCACGGTGAGGGGTGTTCCCATTCACATTTGACTGTTACCTGTATTCAGTCATATGGGGATTATTATCTTGGACATAAAGTGACTACATGTATGCAGTTGTACATTACACAAATGTGAAGGGTTGTTACTGTAAATATGTATGGACCATACCTCTCAACCTCTTAGAGCAACAAATCTGCGCAAAACCTACATGATGGGGGGACTAATAGGGACACATTTTAACTATTGCTCTTACAAGCTTAGAACATTGATAGAATACTAGGTTTTGCATTAGCATGACTTTTCTGCATGATGTGGAGTCTTAAACTCAATATAATTCTCATTATTTAGTGACGTCAATCCTCAGCTATTTACCAGACAGGTGCAGATCGTCGGAGGCACACAACGACAATATGAGGCAAAACTCTGGTCATTCTGTGAATATCTAGACAGTTGAGTGGTATGGTACAGACCTCTGTAATACGCTGTTGTGTTCTGGCACAGCAGTAGCTCAGCATTAAAGACTGAAGTTGGAACGTGCTGGCATACAGTTGGGTTTCAGACTTCATACTCCGGACATTAATGCCATTGTGCAAACTGTTATTCTATCATATTTCTATGTTTCTAAGAGCTATCTTTACCAATTGTCCCTGGTTTTGTACCTTTTTCTCACTTGTATTCACGGCTCTGTCCAGATATCTAGATCACACAGGTTGACAGGTATGGTCGGTCATGCCTGCACACAGTAAGTATCCCTCACACTTGGTCAGGGTTATCCTGTTTACGTCAGTGTCTTCCTCACCCTTATGCCGTTTGCCACTATGCGAATGTGTGCAATATATTCTCCCGCTTATTCGTGTCGGGACACGTGCATCACGGGAAGGTGTTTTATCCTGGATAGTAGGTTATGCATGACCACTTAGGTCTGGACAGTGTCATGGACCTCTACTTCACATTCTGACCTGTGTCCAGATATCTACAGGATTGGACATCATGTCGTCATACCCATTCTACTATTTACACAAGTTAGTTATCCCATGAGGGATATCCCAAAAATTGGACAAGACCAAAACAAGACTGATATCGAAGATTCTTTTGGCTTTATGAAAATGTGCAGGGGGTTTTACATGCAGGGGATACATGGTTTGCAATCCTGAAACTGCCTAGGGTGACAATACCTACTACATATGCATAGGGGTCACTATGCGTAGCTGTGTCTGCAACGAACCAGTAGGCCAAGTACGGCTGGATTTGGTGGACGTTCTGGTATGGGGGCGGGTTGTGTGATCTGGAGGGTATGCTGGGTAGGCCATTATGCATCCAGGTGTGTTGCATTTGTTATGGCCAGTTCCATCAGGACCAATCTGTGGGTATGTGACAGTGACATATCTATACATTCGTATCGCACATTTCCATATTCATATGTTTATGGGATTGTGTTCTACACTACGGCCTGTCTGCTTGTCTTGCAGCTGTATCTCCATGTGTTTGTGTTTTTTTCCACTTAACCTGCTGCCCCCTCCTGCACCTCCGGTTCACCTTTTCTGCATACGACACAGTAACGCCTTTGTGGATTTTACCATTACCCATCCACCCCTCACATGCAAATTCCTCACAATCCATAGATCACTACTTTGGTTGTTGGCCCATGACATGGTCAGAGTAACACATTGACTACCCTACATGTGTCAGGTACCTTTATGGTTGTGTGGACTACCCTGCCATGTTTGCTTTCCATGTGCTATACCTCAAGCACATAGGTACATGCCCATACTTAACTTTCATTACTTGGTTGGTATACCCGGGTACTACCCGTTCGACTGTGTCACATACAAGTTCGGCTTATACCGCTGACTTCTGGATTTTGCAATCCTGTTGTACTCATTGGTAGGATGGCACCTTTTCCCATGTCCCTGCTATTCCTTACACATATCCGACTGTTGTGGACAATGCCTCCCCACAGTCGACGGTTGTGATTCCACCTTTTCAATTGGACACGGTGTGACATTTGCGGTGAACACAGCACATTTTACAGGCTGACACATACCCACGGTCAGTTCGGTAGATAGAATTTACAATTCTTACCTATATCTAAGCTTAGTCTTGTAGCATTTCGGTGGCTTATTCTGTTTCTTCTGACATTTATGTAATATACGTACAGAGAAAAACTGTTTCATGCAACTATTACATGACATCTGAGGAATAATGATGTCCTATAATCTCTGGACATTTGCCATGTTTACAAGTTTGTGTCAGGACACATCTGCCCACAGAGGGACTGTCACTCGCAAAGTGGGACAGGTGGTAATCTTAGTCGACGGTATGGATCATACTGTTCCTTTTGGCCTACATGTGTCCTTATTGTTGTAGCTGCTTATATGCTCCTTCTGTTTCGTTTACATACGTATTTTATTTCCTATCACATTTGGTATGTGGAATACGGACATATCTTTTGTATGTGACTATTACATCCCTTGTGGGATATGATTCGGACATACGGTCACTACATAAATCTTACATTTCTCCTCGTGTATTTTATGTACCCTCCCTCACATTATGGGTCAGCTGGTGACCCTCTCCATTGGGCTGGATGTATCTCCTGGTGGCGCGCTAACATATGATACATTTCACTTCCACATGGTATAGCTATCAACACTACGTTGGACTACAGGCACACGGTTTTCATGTAATTTCTTCAAGAGTAGGGACCTGCTATTCCCTACCGTGCATTTGTGTTTGCTTCATCATTTTCTGTTCGCAGGGACTATCTTGCATGCTTTGCTTACGTTTCAGTATCCATGGACACTGATAGGTGCGATTACTATTGCGGGCGGAATATAATATTCAGCAGTTTAGGTTGCTCATCGACAGCCGACATTGACATGCCTCCTTGCGCAACTTCGATGCGCCCCATGCACTCGTGCATGTTTCCTATGCACGTGGCTGTGGCGGCTGCGCGCCTTCATTAATATGCATATGGTGCGACTACTCCATATATACGCTGCACGGCCGGCGCAAGCCTTACGCCAGCCTTGCACCGAGCTTCATGAATCCCAGGGACAGTCTTTAATTAGTCTTTTAACACTTCTTTTTCAACTTCAGTTTGGAGCTGCACATAAATTCTCTTTTTTTCTCTCTGTGTTGAATGCATGTTTAACATACAAGTTCCATGTATTGCAGTATTTCTTTACTTCATACTGTTCTAAAAATGTCTCCATATACTGATCTGATTCAAAAAGAATGTGACAAAATGTGTCTTTATTAATATGAATAAATGCTCTTAACTCTTTAGGTGATATACCTAGTGGTGATATTATATTATTCCAAATGTCATATCTATCAAGTTATTTCTCTTTCTTATTACTTATTCTTACTAAAATTTTCTTCCTTCCCAAATTTGCTTTCTTTTTCTCTTTCCACTCCCCTTCTTTCATGGTCAACCCATACAACCTCTTCACCTCTCTTCGAATTTCTTGCAACTGTTTTTCTTGTATTCTTTCCATAATATCCCCCACAACACAACTTTTTCAATCTCTGGTTCACTTTGATTCATTACGTCATTCTAATACACATCCCACAACCCTCCCAATTGGAGGGCTGTAATAATACATCCTGTCTGTGATTCAATCTATCCTTCATATAATCTCTTCTGGAATAAGATCTTCAAATCTTGTAAAACCTTGACCACCTTTACATCAATCTCCTGGTTTGCTTCTCCCTTCTTGAACAGCTTACTTGCTTCTTCACCTTCTCCTTCTCCTTATACCACTTCTTTTTGTGAAGGATCGACTTCCATTGCATTCAAAATGAATTAAATTATTTCTTGCTCAACTTTCTTTTCAAACATGTCCTCCAGACTATCAACACTCATCATATTCTCCAGCTTCTCCAAGCCACCTGGAATGGAAGCAGGATCTCCTAGAACAAACAGCATCCCCACTCGTAAAAGAGTAGGGGAAGTTCTCCAATGCCCTCACTAAAATTCCCCCTAGTAGTATAAATACCAACTCTTGTCTGCACTGAAAAGAGGCTACAAGCCTAGTGGGATGGACTAACAAGCTCAATAAAGAATAAATTAAATTCTTCTTTTTCTCCTTCTTCACTTTCTTTTGAGGGATCGAGGCTGCATACATCAAAAGGGTGCTGTCCTATTCTCTATGGCAATTCAAGAAATTCCTCTTTTATAATTGTTGGCTGTATTTCATTCATTTGCAAGTTAATGTTGTCCATTTTAATGATAGTGTTCATCCTTTCATACCTAGTAGTCATGACACCATTACTACCAGAACTTAGAGCTGGCTGAGATCTTGGCCAGAAGAAACATTTGCCATTTTTGAAGTCCTTATAATCATATAACAGTTTAAGTTTTTTAGTGGCTACTAACTACTGTTCAGAACCAACAATGTTATCTAAGCATGCTTCATATTTTAGTACAAATGAAAATTGCTTATGGATTTTCTATTTTTGTTGAAGTTATGAATATCCTCTAAAAGTGCTTTCTTGATGTCATGAAATAATTATTCTTCAATGTTCAGTGTGGAATGTAGATGGATAAGGATTTCTTTGGAAGTATAGGAAATATCTTTTCCAATCAGTTTCTCCAGATGGAAGGATTTCCTTACTACTGTAGCAACATGATGATCAAAAAAGATGGCATTATCTACACATGCCATGAATGAAGCTCAGTATAGCTGTTCCAAAGTCTGTCACAATATTCAGTGGTCACAGTGCAGGTTTTTGAGTGTGTGTGTGTGTGTGTGTGTGTGTGTGTGTGTGTGTGTGTGTGTGTGTGTGTGTGTTTACTATCTTTATTCAGACATCATCAACATTACAATGGCCATAATATATATAATAAAACAAACAGTAATCATTAAATCAAACATAAAGAAATCACAGGTTAATGCATCCAATGCATATATGAAAATACATCAAAACTTATTAATTTGTTTAAAGTCATTCTCAGAAGCACAGCCTGTTTCTACAGCACTGTAAGTCCATGCCAATATTTTCAGTGAGACGTTTCCAATCTTGGAATATAACTGCTGAGATGGTGATTGGTAAAGAGGTAACTATGTCTCTTCAGTGTGTGTATACGTCTAGATGTTTTGGGGAGGAGCCCTAAAATCCAAAACTCACAGCCTGGTATACAGGGAACAGATTTTCTAGTGGTATATAAAAGCACCTTGATCTTGGATCAGGACCATAACATAATTACTGGACTTTCACTTCCTTGCACCTCTGGCATTTGCAGATAACCCATCCTCTGTCTTCTCCCTGTATTGGGGTTACAGGCTAGGGAAGGATTTTTTAAGTGAGTAAAAACATAGGGTAAATCAAGGTATAGATAATTGTTCCATGCAGATGCCCTACTCTGATGGCCTAAGAGGGTAAACCATTGCTGTGTATCTTTTTCAAACACCATTACACTACAGTTATTCAGCCTGGGGTATAAAACAGTGAGGGAAGGCAGGGTTTAACCATATGATGAGGGCAAACCTAATAGTTTATCCTGTACCTTGTGTAGTACCTTGAAATAATTAAAATGTCAATGAGCTAAAAGTATTGGTTATGACCTGGGCCATAGGCTTATAATATAAGGTCTGGCACCAGGTATGGAAGTCCCGCTGTGTACTGAATAATTATAAATGCAATCAGACCTCTACATGTATGGCTACTGCACGGCTCAAAGGCATCAAGGAATTACAAAAACATGGTAGAGCCAGCAAACAGTGGACCAAAATCCGTTTATTGAAGGAAGGAGGAAAAAAACATACCGGTTTCGGGCCTTAGGCCTTCCTCAGTGTTTGTAACTGTTACAAAATTCACACCATATATATATATATATGTATATATATATATATATATCTATATATCTATATATATATATATATATATATATATATATATATATATATATATATATATATATATATATATATATATATATATATATATATATATATATATATATATATATATATATATATATATATATATATATATATATATATATATATATATATATATATATATATATATATATATATATATATATATATATATAAATATATATATATATATATATATATATATATATATATATATATATATATATATATATATAGAGAGAGAGAGAGAGAGAGAGAGTGGTCCATCGCCACCTGCAGTCCAAAAGCAGAATTGCATACATATAAACATTCATTTTTATTTTTATTTTTATATGTATTCATTCAACCCAGGGGAAAAAAGTGCACCTAATTTAATAATCCATTTCTTTTCCATTTTGTTTAATATTGCATGCCAACCAGATTTATTAACTGTATTCCGTTGTATAATATCAATCACAGTAAATCTGAACTTGGCATTTGGGTGTTTAATTGTATGTTTGTACAGTGCATTCGTAGGTTTACAAGTCCTAATATCACTAAGATGTTCCGAGATCCTAAATTTGACACAGTGTGAAGTTTGTCCTACATAAAATGCTGAACAATTGCATGATGCCAAATAAATCACCCAGTCTGACTGACAATTTGCAAAGAATCTAATAGAAAAAACTTCACCAGTGTTCCTACTAGTAAATTCCTTTGTTTTGCTCATATTCTTGCAATGTGTACAGTGGCCACATGGGAAACAGCCCAATAGAGGGCCCCTTGTAAGGTTATTTGTTTAGATGAATTCACATTCTTGTTGATATGTTTATAGTGGTAGAAAAAGGAACCCATGTTCCGACCCCGTCTATATGAAAAGTGACATCTGTCATCCAATATCGCCCTAAGTTTGTTATCTGCTAGCAATATATTCCAATGTCTCCACACACAGTTGATAAGAGTGTCTATATTTCTCCCATATGTAGTAACCAATCTTATTTGTGAGTTAGATTTCTGTTTATGCTCCTTGTATTGTAGTAGATTCTCCCTGTTTGTGTTATAGCATACCGTCTTCCTTGAACGATATCACCTTTTTTATATCCCCGGTTAAGAAACCTTGTGGATAAATCTGACTCATAGGTGGTAAATGTGCTTTCCTCTGAACAAATCCTCCTCAGGTGAAGAAATTGTGATTTTGGAATGCTTCTGCAAACATGAGGGGGATGAAAGCTGGAGGCATGGAGTAGGGAGTTGTATTGGGGATATTTACGATAGATTTCTGTTATTAATGTATGGTCTACATTTCTTGTTACTAAGACATCTAGAAAGGTAATCTGATTAGCGTCATAAGCTATTGTGAATTCAATACCCCATTTTTTTTCATTCAAATAAGTCACAAACTCCTTAAGATATACAATGTCAGATCTCCATACCATCCAGCAATCATCCAAATATCTCCTCCATATATTGATTTCATCAATGTAGATGTTGTGAGCTTTGTCTTAAATGATTTGGTCTTCAATGTAGGCCATGAAAAGGTCTGCGTATATAGGAGCAAATGAGGCCCCCATGGCTGTGCCTTTGGTCTGTAAATAACATTTGTTGCCATAGAATATCACATTTTTGGTTAACACATGTTCTGCCATGCATAGTAACAGTGTATGGAAACCTGGGGGGTATAATTCTGACTTTATTAACCATTATTCTAAAGCATCTAGGTCAGCCCAATGGGCGATGTTGGTATATAATGCAGAAACATCCAAAGTGCACAAATACCACCCTTCCTCAAGCTGCATATCTGTTATTATCCGGAGGAATTCAGTTGTATCTTGTATTCTTGCTCTAACACATTGGAGCAAGTCTTTAGATGTAATGTGAGAAATTAAGATAATGGTTCTGTAATAGAACCTCTGCCCAAGACTATCGGTTGACAAGGTGGATGGTTTGGGTCCTTATGAATCTTAGGGAGGAAGTAGATGTATTGGTTACAGGGATCTGTAACTATAAGATGATGTTGAATATCTTGTGTTATAATGCCTTCCTCCCTAGCTAGTTGTAAGAATTCATCTATTTTCTTTTTGAATCCTAGTGTAGGATCAATCACCATATGTGTATAGTATCTACTGTCTGATAGTTGTCGCATTGCTTCAAAATTATATGCTGACCAATCCTGTACTACAATGGCACCCCCCCTTGTCTGCTGTTAATATTACTAGTTTATTGTTGTTAGCCATTTCCACAATAGTGTCCATCTCCTTCCTGGACACATTATTCTGTTTGATGTGCGAATTCTTGAAATTAAAATGTAAATCTTTGAGAGTGGAATTATAGAACATGGATACAATCGGATGCATGGGTGGCATAAATGTTGATTTATGATATCTGAATCTAGCATCATTATCTAAATTGCCTTCTGTCTGAAAAAACAGTTTCAGGTTAAGTAATCTGCAAAACTCAAAGATATCATTAGCAAATGAATCTTCCGAAATAAAGAAACCAGGAATAAAATTAAGTCCTTTGTTAAGAATTTGAATTTGTGTTGTGGACAGTGTTGTAGATGAAATGTTTAACACATTATTTATTTCTGAACAATTGGTTTCAATAGGTCTGCCATGCTTTCCATCCCTGTGTTTCCACCCACCCCGTTTGTACCTTTGGCTAAAGGGCCCAGAGAGTTTCTTCTTTTAGAGGCTGGCAAGTCGGCAGAATGTTGTAAACCGGACTCTAAAGTGATGGAGGAATCCTCCCCTGATTCATCACAACTTGAATTGTTCGATTTTTTTCAAGATACATCTTGGTCTCTTCTTTTTATTGACCTTCTTGTGGGAAGGCTCAAACCTAACATGTTTGTTACTTGAAAAGGGGTGCCCCCCTTCATAATCACTTAAGTCACGCTGAAATTTACCCATTTTTTTATCTTTAAGTGTCTGTTCACAGCTGAGAAGGTCCTGTCCCAATTTCTGAAGGTTATTAGAATAGCCCAAATGACCTTCAAATTTACTGATATCATTGCACATATCAGTAATTTCTAATATTTGTTTGTCTATGGTCCTCTCATGATATGCCGCCAAACTTTTAACAAATTCCATTGCTGATTTATGTTGGGCTTCTGCCCATTGTTCTAATAGAATGGAATCTGCTTCGGAGACCAACGGTTGTATCTTTACCCTTAGTCCCCTAGGTGATATATCTTTGGCCAAGTACACTTTGAAAAGTTTAGCATGACATATGTTCGCCCTTAATGCCCTCATACTTTTATTCAGTTTATGAAAGGAAGTTTCACAATTGTTAATTGTTGAAAAGGCTTCCTTATTAATATCTTGCCCCAAATTAGTAAGTCCAAATGCTGCCAGATCATTCCTATCAGCTGAGAGGCCCCTCAGTAATTCTGTAAGATCCATAATAAAATTATCAATCCTGTTACAACATACAATAGGTCACAAATAGATGATAGAATCTGGATTATCTAAACAGTGCCAGGTCCCCACCAATAATCTAATGAGAAAAAAATATCTTTAAGTGTGAGGACAACACAGGCCCCTGTTAACCTGGTATATATATATATGAAACTTGACACATAAAAAGTTTGAAGTATAGAACAACTGGATGTAAACAATAATAGCTACTATATTAAATGAGTCACCCTGGTCATATATATCAACTATGACTCAAGGAACAATAACAGTCCCTGTACAAATATACAGTACTGAGTTCCAATAAAAATAAACATATATGTGACCATTCAATGTTGTTTAATAAATTGTACCAAGAAGCTGAGGGGACCTCACCTGAGGATAAAGTTTGGATGAATCTGGAAATATTAAAGAAAGGGAGAAAAAAGGGGGAGAACAATTTATTGTGCCACTGTTAAAACTAGGTTACAATTATAAAACCTGCAATGACCAGGACAGGACCTTCACTTTCAAAGGAGGTTAAGATACTAAGTATCTCTAGAAATTTAGGGCCCTCAGGCCAGCAGTGAGATTTCTTACATCCTTTGTAAACTGCATCTTTTATATGGGTAAACCTGAAGAAATTCTTTAGATATCACGACCAGACAGTTCCTGTTTCATTAGTACATCATAAATGAAATGATTAATAATACAGTACTGTATTAAGATGCCTGTATATATTAATGTTGAAACCTAATATGTTTGTACCCAGGACTCATATAGAGGGGGTACCTGATAAAACCGACATAGACTGAAGTTTTTAATGTATGAGATGATTGTCTTCCTTATAATATCTGGTCCAATAAGGTTGCATTATCTACAATGCAAAACAAAGGAATTTACTACTAGGAACACTGGTGAAGTTTTTTCTATTAGATTCTTTGCAAATTGTCAATCAGACTGGGTGATTTATTTGGCGTCATGCAATTGTTCAGCATTTTATGTAGGATAAACTTCACGCTGTGTCAAATTTAGGATCTCTGAACATCTTAGTGATATTAGGACTTGTAAACCTACGAACGCACTGTACAAACATACAATTAAACACCCAAATGCCAAGTTCAGATTTACCGTGACTGATATTATACAACGGAATACAGTTAATAAATCTGGTTGGCATGCAATATTAAACAAAATGGAAAAGAAATGGATTATTAAATTAGGTGCACTTTTTTTCCCCTGGGTTGAATGAATACATATAAAAATAAAAATAAAAATGAATGTTTAAATGTATGCAATTCTGCTTTTGGACTGCAGGTGGCGTTGGACCACTCCCTCTCTCTCTCTCTCTCTCTCTGTATGTATATATATATATATATATATATATATATTTCATAGGTTCATAGGTTTATACTAGGCTATCTGCCCTAAGGCATTTATAAGCCTAGCCCAAAGTTTTGTGGCTTACGCCACCCCTTATATGAAAAAATACTGTGCCCATTAGTTTGTTGTGCCTCTGTCCAGCAGTGACACAGAGATGATTCATCTCCCATCCACAGGTCAAGATTTCTCTTGAACAGAGCCAGGTGCTCTGCCACATGGACCGGGATTTTATTCCACAGCATAGGGAGTCTCTGAGTGATAAATCTCCCACGCAGCACGCCCTATTTATATCCGCTTTAAGGTTTTTGTCTTGCTCTGGTTTGGTTGGTGGGATTTTTTGGTGGAGCATGTCCATTAATTCGGGTTGGACATGGCTATATGTCAAGGCAGGCACATGTCCTGACTCTGGGCAGGCGGTATAATTTAATAGAGCTGGAGTTTCTTCAATCTGGCAGCATATGACAGATTTTGGAGTCCTTATCCTTTTGGTGAGGAACTTTTGGTGTCTCTCCAATTGCTGCAGATGTCGGGTGAGATACATCCTAATGGGGCATTGTACTCATCATTGGTCTGATAAGTGAAGAGTACAAGGAACAATGACCTCACTAGATCTGGATGTGAATCCCTTCATGATCAGGTGGGAAATGTAGAAGGTCTTTCTAACCACTTTAGCAACATGAGTGTCAAAAGAAAGGCCACTGTCAACCTGGGTCCCAAGGTCCCTGATAACCTCTTCTGTGCTTAGTGGATTGCCGCCTATATGGTAGCTTGGGGTTACCTTCTTTTTCCCGAAGGGTATGACTATACATTTTTGGCTTAATTTCAGGCCATGGCTCTGGCACCAGCTATCTGTTTCCGTGAGTCCCTTCTGAAGGATATCCGTGTCTGATGCACTTTCCACTATGGCACCCAGTTTGCAGTCGTCTGCAAACTTTGTCAGCCAAAGTCCTCCCATGTTGGCCTGTACTTCTGAGAAGTAGATGCCGAACAATAGGGGCCAAGGACCAAGCCCTGTGGGACACCACTTGTGACCGCTTGGAGTCTGATATAGCGCCAGCAACTCTAACCCTGTGGGTTCTGTCCTTAAGCCAGTTTGCAACCCATCTTGTGACATATGGGTTTACATTTAAGCTGGTAAGTTTTCTACAATACCCGAGTGGGGTATTGTGTCGAAGCCTTTGCAAGGTCAAGGTAGGCTGTATGGACTGCCTTTCCCTCATCAATGGCCTTGGTGACTGTTTCAAGAAGTCGACCAAGTTCAAAAGGCATGATCTGCCCTTGACGAAGCCAAACTGGGTCGGGTCCAATGTCTGCAAGTCCCCATATCTTTGGTTATGAGCTCCATTATGATCCTCTCCATAGCTTTGCAGACTAGACTTGTTAAGCTTATGGGGCGGTAATTACCAGGGTCCTAGAGGTACCGCCTTTGTGGAGTGGGACCACAGTTGCCGCACGCCACCCTTGGGCACGTATCCTGTGGTAAAGCTGAGATTAAACAGCTGCCTTATGTGCGGGTTTAATTCCTCATTTAGCTCGTGCAGCACACAGCCGGGACACCATCCGTCCCATTGATGCTGTGTTTTTAGCTTTAGAGAGAGCAGCTTTCACCTGCGCATTTGAGATGTCTGGGAGGCTACACTCCGCTGGGATAGTTATCTCTCCTTTAGGGGAGAGGGGTGAAGTTTGCACTGAACCTGTCTGCCAGTATGTTGGCAATGTCTGTGGGTTCAGTGATTTTGTATCATTTTGGACTAATTCTGAGCATATCTGGGAGTTTCCACCCAGGTTCCTAACATAGCTGAAAAGGCCTTATGATTGTCCTTTGAATCCATGGCAATTTTTTTCTCAAAATTGACCTTAGTTGATTTTATGAGTGCTCGTATTTTTTACTAATAATGATCAGGGTGACTTCCTTTTATGGATTTTGTTCTATCATGTAATAGCTTTCTCCTCTTATTGTAAAGTTTGTTAATGGCTGGGGTCCACCAGACTGGACGTTTGCCCTTTGTGGAAAGAGTCTTGGTTTTATTTGGGATTGCCTGATCCATGCAGTCCTGGAGGTGTTCATAGAAGGCATTTGTAAGGGCTTCCACAGCTTGGGTTGTGGTTTCCACTGGCTCAGGGGCCTTGAAGGATACCACACCAGTCTTGAGTAGTGTAAAGTTTGCTTTTGAGAAGTTCTTCACTGTGGTCTTTTTTGTTTGGGGTGGGGGCAGGATGTGGATTTCCAGTGAGATTAGTTTATGATCAGATCTCACCAATGAGGGATATACTTCCGGTGTGGAGCATTTTGTCCCATGTTTGTGATAATGAGATCTAGTATATTTTCTCCTCTCATGGGAACAGTGACTAGCTGTTCCATGGCATTTGAATTTATGATCTCCAGGAACCGTTGGGCTAGAAAGTTAGGGCTTGAGTAATGTTCCCAGTCTATATTCGGGTAGTTGAAGTCACCCAATATGATGGTGTTTGGAGATATATTTATACCCTCCAGTGTCTTCAGGAAGGCTGTGTGGGGTTCCTGAGTTTGAGAGGGTGGCCTGTAGCATGCTCCAATTTGTAGAGCAGTTTTTCCTATGGTTAGTTGCACCTGGATGGTCTCAAGCCAACCTGGAGATGTGGGTATCCTTTATGAATATGGATACACCCTCCTTTGTGGTGTGGTCCGGGTTTTGGGGCCGGAACGCATGATATGAGGTAAAACCTAATAGTGCCGGGGTGCTCTCAGGAGCCTTGAACCAGGTTTCAGTTACAGCACAGACATCGATGTTCTCCATACTGAGAAGGGCCTCGAGTGCATGCATTTTGAGATTTAGACTTCTGGCATTGAGCAGCATTACCCTCAGTTTTTTCCCATTTTTGTTTACTAGGGTGGTAGGTTTAGAATTTGAGCCTTGCCTAAAAAAGGCACTATGGGGGTGGCAAGGGCCTTACCCAATATCCGGAATCCCAGGGTGACAGGTGCAAGCCAAGCAGCGTGGCTTGTCAAGCATGTCATCCCAGGCAGACAGACACTGGATCCCCTTTGAATGACACCAGACATTAAGCCAATTGTTAAAGCTGATCATCTTGTCTCTATATTGTGGCATCATTCTTGGTGAAGGAAGGATACTGCTCAGGGTCAGGGTCATACCTGCCTGGGCTACATAATCAGAGAGCTCCTCTATGTCTCTTTTCATGTAGTCCAGGGAGGAACGTCTCAGGTCGTTCACACCAGCATGGACAATGACTGTGTCATATTTGTACCTGCTGTGGAGTGACCTGAGTGCTTGTGTTATGTGGCGGATTCTAGGGCAGCTTACTGTGACCCTCTCCTTGTTCAGCCTGGTGAGTGGGACGTCAGTGTGTCTGACTATGGAGTCACCTATGACAAGTATGTTTGTTGTTGTATTTGGCCTTAAGGGCTGTGACTGCTTTGCACACTGATTTTGTGGTTTATGTGCTGCTTGTGGAGTGTCTTGAGGTAGCAGTTGTTTGGGTGTCTGCTTTGGAGGCCTCTGCTGTTTAGGTAAATTTTTACTCAGAGCCTCCGAGTATGTCTTTGTGTGTTTATGTGTTTGATTCAGTGGTATGGTAGCATTATGTGAGGCTGGTTTTGTGGTGTGTGTAGTTTCCTTCTCCTCCTGTCTGGTCTCGCCAGTCCTGAGTTGAGAGAGCTCAGCCTCCAGTTTGGCTAAATAGCTGCATCTCTTGCAAGTATTTGTGTTATGTGGGAGGAGGAGAGGGTTGTGTACATGAGGCAATTGTAACATTGCCTCAATATTCCCAGATTCACCAACTGGGCAGGAGAGGATGCCAGCATCTGGCCCTTCGACATGCTAGAAAAATTAAGAAGTTAGGTATGAGACTGAATAAGAGAGGACTTAGTAAGGAAGTGGGTACTCCTGGGGGGTTTCACAAGTGAGGGACTTTGTATAATATAGAAGTGACAAGTGCTGAGCTTTTTTTTTTTTTTTTAGAAAAAAAAAAAAAAATATATATATATATATATATATATATATATATATATATATATATGTATGTTGTGAATTTTGTAACAGTTACAAACACTGAGGAAGGCCTAAGGGCCGAAACCGGTATCTTTTTTCCTCCTTCCGGCTCTACCATGTTTCTAAATAATTATAAAACCAACAAAATAAAGTTCAGCTGTAGAGAGGTCATGGAAACATACAGGCATTGCAGTTTTATTATCTTAACAGATTTGCTTATGTAATAGAACTGTCCTAAGAGGCCCATAATGCCCTTACTCATAGTACCAAAACCCTGCTGGCTCTTGTTAATCACAATAAGCTTTTCTATTCTAGTATCTTAAGGAGAGCTTTTATTTCTATAGACTTTAGGGAAACTGGTCTGTAATTCTAGGGTTTTAATTATTTTTTATACCCTTTTAGGAAAAGTGAATATGTTTGCTACAGTAGCCCAGTAAGGTAGTATCTGTAGGCAGACTCTCCACGTTTAGTGAGAGAATGATGCAAGTTATTTCTTTACTTAGGGTTTTACATAGGTCAGTTGTAAGTCCATCTTAAGCCATCAGCTCCTTGTGTAACTTCACCTGTGGTTTAATTTATCTAGGTGTATTGGGTTTCTAATATCATGGGAGGACTGGACTCCATTCCTACGTCAAGGTACTACTGGAGGTCATGAAATTAGAATTATTTATGTCTTTGATATAAGCTAATAGTGTTCTTCTCAGCACCCTCAATGTGCTCAAAATTGGCCCCCTTTGTAATTCATGTATGTATTGTTAGTATATTTAACTATGATTGCAAATTCATTTTATTAGACCTGTTGGTCTTACTACTATTGAAACTGTCTGGGTGGTTTTTTCCACATTGCTCTCATTTGTGCTTGCAGATCCTTGTATTTTATGACATTTTGTCTTTCTGCACTTACGACACTGTACTCACTGGATGTTATAATTTCAATGATCAATGCTATATTTGTTTTCTTTTCATGTAATAACATATCTGCTTTTCTCACTTCTTCTTTTTTTGATTTCTTGTTAGTTGGTGATCCCATGGGATATAAGCTTTATCATTCTCTGTAATGCATTGTGGCTCATATTTCCAATGCTTCTCAGCTATTCCCAATTCCCAATTCAGCGGCTTCCCACATTATTGTACCTTTTAGTATACAGGCCCTCTGCCACGAGTGTATCACAATCAACAAGGTGCGCAACTGTGTCCAGCTCTGTTTTACAGAACCTGCATTTGTTTGTTTCTTCAGTGCTCTCAGTGGACTTTGCAAACCAACCAGTACATAGTCCACTATCCTGGACTTCCATTACTAGCCTTCTTCTTTTGGTTTCAGTTCACCTCTCCTTAACCATTCATTTGCTAAATCTTGGTCAACATGAGTTTGTTTTAGGAGATCTCTGTACTTACCACCATATCTGTGGATTTCTATTTTTTTCTTCTCATCCGATCCTTTTCTTTATATTCTTTCATTCTTTATTTATTTTTGGCACATTCAGTTGCTGTCTGATTTTTTTGTCTGTATCTGCTTTGGTTTCCATTCACACTTTATTCCAAAATGCTTCTGCTAAACAAAGCAAAGATGCTATCTTAGACTTCTCCTCATATGTTAAAGCATTCACTGTGTTTGGATATCATGAGGTCAACAGATGTGTATGCAGTCCCATGACTGCATATCTATACATCTAGTCAAGTTTCAAGGAAGTCCATACCTCCTTCAGAACAAGCAATAGATAATCTTGGTATAACTATTTTTTATATATCATTTGATAAGCATGAAGCATTTTATCACATTTTTGGGTCTAAATGATCCAATGCTTTTTAGGGCCAATAACTCACTCTAAACTGTAAATTAAAAAGGAAAAACAAATTGATTCATACGCTGAAATGTATTCCCAGATGTCACAGCAGTTTTCAACATTCATTTTAATCTTCTGAACTATTCCTTATTGAGCTTTTGTCTCATTTGTTCATGTTTTACTGCTGACCCTTCACCAATTCCCAAATATTTATACACTCCCTCCTGCTCCAGTTCCTTCCCAGACTGATATTTTGTTGGTGCTGCAGGTTTTGATCTTTTAAATATTGCATTTGCACATGTATCAAAACCAAATAACATACTTATATTATCTGATAAAGTTTTAACTATTTGTAACTGTGCTTTCAACTCCATATCTGATGATGTATACAATTTTAAGTCATCCACAAAAAGTAAATGAGATGTCTGTAAGTAAGATCGGTTTCTAGGGGCCAAAATATAACCATGGCATAATCTGTTAAGTAAACAGCGTGTACTTACTGCACAACTGTAAATAGATTAGCCTATGCAATCCACCAATCATTAAAGTAATACTTAGGATCAGGAGCGGCCTTAGGTCAACTGGTGCCCTAGGCAAAAGGGCTCCATGGTGCCCCTCCCACCACACCACCCAGTGCCCCCATCCTGGTCTACCTGCACCAAATAAATACTGGAAAAGCGCCCCTACTAGAACGGCTCCCTAGGTGGCTGCCTAGTTGGCTTATACCTAATGCCGGCTATGCTTAGGATTAATCATGTGATAAAGTTTATTGGGGAAGTAGCAAGTAAAAGCTTTGTGTTCCAAGTATACAGACAGCTGTGTCACCATGGAATATTTCAGGATTTTGAACTTGGATTTAAATAAAACAAAGCTATGACAAGGGTGACATCCATCAGCAAAACATGTCACATGTAATATCATTAAGTTTCTGTGCTGTCATCAGGACCAGGATGGCCAACCTCCACCACAAGGGTTATGAGTGCAGGAAGATGATGAAATTAAAGTCCCTCACCATGGCAATACTACCTGACTGGTCACTAGCTCCCCTTTTTAGCAGCCTGAGTCACTCCATAGGATAACAATTTCCTGGTAAGCAGTATCTGCATAACGTCATTAGTTACCTCCTCCAAAGTATCTTACACAGTTTTGTAAGGTGTGTCAGATGTTGGCCAGGTACTAATGTATTTGATCTATTATGTCCACACAGCCCACATTAGCTGGAGTTGGGGCATAATGGTTTCCTGTGGGCATACCACTGAACCTGGAAACATCAAAAATCTGGACAAAGGCCCATGAAAAGTAGGTATAACTGGCCAAAAATTGGGATGTTGGTTTAACATAAAATTTGCATACATACTTGCCCACTCCAATGGAATTGTGGGATATCAACACGAAGATTGAAGTCACTAAATAATAATAAATAATGACAGGCATTTGAATTTCAGACTTCACATCCCTCAGAAAATATATAATAATGTAAACTTATTATTCTAGCAACTATCTGAGTTTACAGGAACAACATGGTCACCATAGCTTTCAATGAATCAAGGACAAATATCAGGGACAAATTCAAAAATAATCAGGGACATTTTAAAATATTAGTACTACCAACCTGAAACACTGACAAGATAAGATTTTATTATTTATATATTTATTCCAGTTACTCTGACATAAGTGAAGTCTAGAATGCAATAACCTCCAAAAGTATTGCCGATATTCACCATCAGCAAAATACTTATTAAGTACACAGAAAAAATCTTGAATAAACAGAAATGCATACTTGGCTTAAAAGTACACAACTATCTGATCAGTGCTCAGTGTAAATGAAATTTTGGTGGCTGCCTTATTTTACATAATATTAACAGTTCCTGCACTCCAGTAACCAGAACGAAATCTTTTCTTTTACAGTATGAGTGCATGAAACTTCGAAACACGAAGAATGAACAACCAAGCCTGGCAGCATGTACATTACACTAGAAAATAGAAAGAATTTGCTTTCCTTACTAAGTAAGACTGCAGCTCCTGCCTGAAACAGCAAGAAGTCCTCCCTGTTCCTGGACTCTAGTATAAAGTATTGTAGAAACAGCCAGGCTCCTGCTTCAGGTGCACTGTGCACACAGAACACTCTGCTCAAACTAAAGCCATAACAGTCAGTGAAGTCAGGCCACCAGGACACCGACGTATACCAACATAACATCCTGTCCATATTTCTGTTGCAAATGGCCACTGAATCAAGCAACAAAACGTTAAGTGACTGCAGATGCTGGTCATGTCCTACACTGACAGGTTTCCCCTGTGTTTTTACTAATTAACTTCGGTGCTGCTTGCATGCTCTTATTAATGTCTGTAGTATGCACTGGCATGAATTTGCTGAAAAAAGAAGGCTCAAGCATATGTAATACGTCCAGTGAGTGTTAGGAATGTTTTACGAATATGGAATATAGCATGTGAGATTAGCAGTATCAGGCATCAGGCACGGTCTCATGATTCTGATGTCATCATGCACACTTCTGCACATTTTTGATATTGTAGGATACACTGGAAATGGGCGATGATGTCCGTGTTTTCGAATGGAAAAATTGTAAATAAAGAAAAAAAATCGTGATTTGAGTGTGCCACTTGAGAATTCGTGGCACTCTATTATTTTAGCCTCAAAACTCGGAAATTCTGAGGAATTCAGTACAGTTGAGAGGGGTTCCTATTACGAGATCGAAGACGCATTCTGTCGAATGCATCTTCACTGAACTTAAAAGAGCGAAAAGGCAAAATAGCAAAATGGCTTTTAAGCAAATTCTTTCCCTGGGAAAGAATTTGCTTGGCCGCTTTGTTACTTTGCCGTTTTCGGCACTGTAGTGCGATCTCAGAGTTGGTATATTTAAGTAGGGGATGTGTGGGGAGCACAGCCCCCCACTTAATGTAATGTTTGACAGTTTTTTTTTTTTTTTTTTTTTTTGTTGGAACAGCGATTTTGGGAAAAAAATCACTGTTCTGACATTTCGAGATTGTAAGCTTTCGCTTACATTGGGTTGATTAATCATAGTTTGTTTTTTTAAGCATTCAATCATATAATATAGACCCGTTGAGAGGTATGCCCATGGGTGTTTACCACTTCCTCACCATCTGACACCAATACTGTAAAAGCACATCTCTTGCAATGGTCACAGCTCTTCTGTGTATATAAAAAAGCATGTCCTGCCCTTGGATACCTTCTCCCTATAATATTCATGTCCCTCACTATAGAGCTGCTAGGTGTTTGTTCTGTGAAGGTATACAACTGTACCTCTGCCCAGTGGTCCCATGTCTATGAGACATTTAATAGTGGTGGCACCTTGTTTTGTACTGGAAGACTCCAGCGTTCTGTTGCTGTAAATGATGAAGCTATACTGATACTTTATGCCCTCCCAACCTCTGATGAAATCCACATCCTGTAATGCACATTATATATTATTTTTACGTTATTTAAATTTGTTAGCCAAGTAAGCACACAGGTCTAGTGAACCTTCTTAGCCACAGCTCAGGCCTTATGTAAGGTAAGATAGTAGGAACTATTACAAGAACAAACACTTTATAACAAATTAAGAGGGGCATGTACAGTGAAAAGTAGAGGACTGGGCAGCCCACACAAGGAGTGAGCTCTAAAAAAAGCCATAAAATGTACATTACATAAGCAGATACAATTTAGGATGTGTATAATACAATGATTACGAAGAGTAAAGCATCCTATTAGCAGCAGGAAGTTAAAGTCATAATCAACTGCAAAACTGCATAGCAAAACAAAGTAGAGGAGGCCTCGTCTGTAGATGATAAACGGTATTACATTCAAGTGTCGCTACCTACTAGACTCAAAGAGCCAATCAGAGGAAAGTAACAGCCAGTAATTATCAGGGATCATTTAAGACGGTCAAGAGAGAGTAGAAATCATAGACAAGAGAAAGTGTTATGTAAAAAGTCCAACAGACGTAAACTGCAAGCTGCATTGTTAAAAAGTCCAACAGATGTAAACTGCAAGCTGCATTGTTAAAAAGTCCAACAGACGTAAACTGCAAGCTGCATTGTTAAAAAGTCCAACAGACGTAAACTGCAAGCTGCATTGTTAAAAAGTCCAACAGACGTAAACTGCAAGCTGCATTGTTAAAAAGTCCAACAGATGTAAACTGCAAGCTGCATTGTTAAAAAGTCCAACAGATGTAAACTGCAAGCTGCATTGTTAAAAAGTCCAACAGACGTAAACTGCAAGCTGCATTGTTAAAAAGTCCAACAGACGTAAACTGCAAGCTGTATTGTTAAAAAGTCCAACAGATGTAAACTGCAAGCTGTATTGTTTGTTCAGACTTGGGAGGGAGTTTTTAGCCAGTATCTCTACTACTGATTTCTGTAACTGTTACAAGAAGCCATGTTTATGTTTAGTCCAGAATGGAGAAAAAATGTATTTCCTATCTTAAATCAATGTTTGCAGTTTTCAGAGGTGACTTTGTAAAAGGACTTCCCCTGTTGGGTTTTCTGAATAGTGGTCTAATGAGATTCAATGTGTCAGACAAACTTTCTGTAAGTTATGCTGTATTTTGCCCCAACACCACCTTAAATAGTCTTCAGGGTGTCCACGGGCATCACTGCCTTCCTGACAGGACTATAGTGTGTGTTAGCAATGTACCTGTACTGTTCCTGCTTATCCTTTCCACTGCAAAGGACCACCCTTTCCTCACTTCCTGGTCACCATGGATGCACAGCTAGACCGTGGTACCCCATTGGTATAGTACTGCAGGTGGAACTGAACACATACTGTTGTGTTTAACAATCCTTCCCTCACTTCCTGGTTACCATGGACGCACTCTTAGACCATGGTACCCCATTGGTATAGTGCTACAGGTGGAACTGAACACATATTGTTGTGTTTAACCATCCCTCTCTCACTTCCTGGTCACCATGGATGCACTCCTAGACCATGGCACCCCATTGGTATAGTGCTGCAGGTGGAATTGAACACATAGTGCTGTGTTTAATCATCCCTCCCTCACTTCTTGGTCACCATGCATGCACTCCTAGACCATGGCACTCCATTGGTATAGTGCTGCAGGTGGAATTGAACACATAGTGCTGTGTTTAACCATCCCTCCCTCACTTCCTGGTCACCATGGATGCACTCCTAGACCATGGCACCCCATTGGTATAGTGCTGCAGGTGTAATTGAACACATAGTGCTGTGTTTAACCATCCCTCCCTCACTTCCTGGTCACCATGGATGCACTCCTAGACCATGGCACCCCATTGGTATAGTGCTGCAGGTGGAATTGAACACATAGTGCTGTGTTTAACCATCCCTCCCTCACTTCCTGGTTACCATGGATGCACTCTTAGACCATGGTGCCCCATTGGTCTGGTGCTACAGGTGGAACTGAACATACCCTGTTGTGTTTAACTATTCATTGGTACTTGGACCACTGTTGTGTTGTGGCCTTTGTGTGTTTGTCTTCCTGCAATATTCTGCCTCTGTTGGAAGTGCCTTCAAATATATCTGCCCCCTTTCACTTCTGCAAACTGCTTCTGTAGGCAAGAAATTAAAAAGCAGCAGATGCAGCCTAAAGTCGGATAAACACAAACACACAATGTAAAAAAGTAGTAAAAGAAGTGCTGGCTAAACACAGCTAAAAATATAAATGCAATATTTGGTATGCACTTTCAAGCCAACATGGCCTTCATCAGACCAGTACATTACAAAACACTGAAGCAGAAATACTTAAGTACTAAAACCAACAAATCACTTGATAAAATCCAGTTAGTCAATAAATTAATCTCCTGGCTTTCAGCAAAGGTCTTAAGGGAACCATGGCATTGATGCCATAGTCTTTATCAGCTTGCAGTTCCACTAACCATCTGGTCTCTCCCTTCTCACTGAAATTGTTTACATCAGCACCCCTCAGACTCCCAGTGAGTAGCTGAAGCACCATAACCTTTAAGAAATGTCCAGCAAACTCAGCTACATGTTTAGCCAATGCATTCCTGGCTTTACATTTGTGGATATCATGAAGTTGCTCTAAAATCCACTTTTTAAGGTTTTGGTTAGTCTTCCCTACATAAAAATGACAACATTTCTGGCAAACAGATAAATAAATCAAATCATAACTTTTGCAATCAGCTTACAGCATTGGTTGGTATCTCTTCCTCATTGCTGGATGTACAAAACATTTATTCTGAGATATAGAGCTGCAAGCCCTGCACATACAGCAGGGAAATGTCCCTGTCCTCATAGATCTGTTATGTACAGATGGTTCCTTACAACCTGAACATTGCAAAGCTGCCTCTTTAGAGATAGAGAAGTCTTGAAGCACAAAAGAGGGGACTCACCAATGATCTGACCAATGGTGTCATGTGTCCTTAAAATAGACCAGTGCTTCTTAATCACATCACAGACCATATTGCTTCTGTAAGTGCTCTGTCTGTGTATTTGGGTGGGATGGAGGTGGCTACAGCTATACCCTGCACTTAGTGTGCTTCTGTAAGCTGCTTCTATATGGGTTCTGCCTATGTTCCGGCATGGGGTGGGGGTTCCAGCTATGTCTTACACAATTATTGCTTCCACATTCTGCCCATTTGCTGGAGGTGGGGGGACTTATGCTATGCCCTACCAATGCTTTACTTCTGTACACTGAATTTATATGTCTTCTGCATGTCTGCTGGTTTGGGGTGGGAGGGGGGGCTACACACTGTCTATAGCTCACTGCATTTTGATTAATTCTATTTGCATGCTTCTGTTGGGAGGGGTCATCTGCACTGTGCTGCTTGTTCTACATTAGTTGCCATCACACCTCTTTATTTTGTCTGTTTTGCTTGGTGGGTTCCAATATGTATTGGCCAATAAACGGTTCCTCTTATGTTTTTTTCCCTTCTCCTTGAAGGGTTACAGCCTGTATTATTCTTGGTCTTGTTGATCTGTGCAATGTTCTTACTATTTTATGTGGCTTTCTGTGCTACTGTATCAAAACAGTCTCATATTGTTTCCTACTTTGTACTGATACCATTCTAATCCACTGCATTACCACAGCCTGGTGCTTCCTGTTGCACAGTTGCAAAATTTGGATCCACAGCACTTGTGAAATGGAAACTTGAAAATGACACTCAGCAAAAGTGCCCATCTCTGTAATGGCGGAAGTTAAACATTTCTCTGCCCCTCCACTTTCTAAGATATGATAACACTAGTGTTATACCGACATTGATGAAAGGGGCATCTTTCAGTGAGTAAGGATTTGAGCATTATGCTAAACATCTGTTGAACTTTGCCTATAAAACTTACATCTAGAACTTAACAATTTACAATACTCTGTTAACTTTTTAAGCTGATATACCTTCTGTCAGTGTACAAGTCTGAAAAATAATTTGCAATTCATAAGATGCATCTTCAACTCTTGTACATTAGTGTTTGCCTTGCAGCTATCCTTTTTGTAAAAAATGCATACAAGATTATTAAAATAAAAACTGTAGAAGTAAAAGAAAATAAAACTGCTTCAGTAGCATTTTGCATGTCCACAACAGAATGACTATATATGATGTGATGGCAGGCAATACCAAAATTTTAGCAAATGATTTTGAGCAAAATGAAAAAGTCCTAAATGTCCATGCCTCACCTCATACTACAAAACTCAAAAATGAATACTGCCCCCTGGATCACCAAAGAGACTAAAAATAAGATTGTTCAAAGCAACTAGAGAAAAATTCCAAAAACCTAGAAATGAAACCAAAAAAAATATTCTCCAGGATAAAAAGAATTGTTTTCTACATCTGCAAAACAGGCACCAAAATAACCCCAAAAAATTTTGGGCAGGAATAAATAAATTACTTCACCCTGGCAAACCCTCTACCCCATCACCAACCTCCACAGGCGAAATCACAGACATACCTGATTCATTCAACAAATATTTCATAGAAACCATCTCTAAACTAGTTCAACAACAACCCACTACTACTACTACCAATATTCCCAAACCTGCAGTCAGTCCAAGACTACCTTCCAGTTCCAACCCATCCCTACCAATTATGTCAAACAATTACTATCCATACTTAAACCTACTACTCTAGCAGCGGATGGCATCCCAGCAGAATGCCTCCAGTTCACTGCTAATGAACTTGCCTACCCAAGCTGTATCCTACTTAACAGATCTATATCAGAAACAGCATCCCACCAATCTAGAAAACCTCCTATATCATCCCTTTACATAAAGGTGGAACATCCACTGACCTCACCAACTATTACCCTATTGCCATCCTGTCCTCACTAGCAAAAATTCTTGAAAAATGTATACATTATCAACTTATGCCATACTTACTTAATAACCAACTTCTTTCTCCTACCCAGCATGGATTCCACCTTTACCACAGTACAACCACAGCTCTTCTTTCCTTTACAAACCTCATCAACCAAAACAGGCACCTAGGTAAACTAACATCTGCCATATTTTTGGACCTGTCAAAAGCCTTTGATATGGTCAGCTATCCTAAACTACTCTACTCTCTTACTAATCTTGGCCTTAGTGATCATGCAGTGGCTTGGTTCCAAAACTGTCTACATGGTAGACAACAAGCAGTTTGATGGGACAACAACCTATCCTCACTGCTGCCTATTACCACAGGAGTCCCTCAAGGGTCCATTCTGGGACCGATTCTATTCTCCATCTTCATTAATGATCTCCACAGCATCTGCATATGCAATATGCTGATGACTCGACATTAGTCTGCTCAGCCAACGATCCACACAAACTCCTCTCCATTACCCAAAAAGCCTTCCAAATTACAGAAACCTGGTTTCTTAACCAAAACCTATTACTTAATCCCAAAAAGACCAAACTGTTGCTTTTTAAACCAAACAAATCCACCTCAATGCCCAACACATTCAATATAGTGTCCAGAGATGGGACTATCATTTCTCCAGGCACTCATACTAAACTGCTAGGAGTGACCATTGGCAACAACCTCAAGTTCGATATACATATAACTCAAACTATTAAAAACATTCACAAAAAACTGGGCAGTCTTTATGAAAACAAACCATTTCTAACCCAACCTGCTAGAATACCATAGCTCAAACCCACCTCCTCTCCACACTATTCTACGCTGCTCCCATCTTCACCAACCTACCCAAAGCTGAAATGGCCAAGCTTAACATCTGCTACAATCAAATTTCCAAATTTGCTACTGGTGCCCCCTACCGTGCCCACCACTGTCATTCACTAAATCAACTTAACTGGCTTGAATTCCCAAATCCCCTCTCATCATTCCATCAGCTTTCTTTTGCCCATAAACTCCTGTTATGTCCTGAAAAATCTCCAGCACTATCTAATCTACTTAAACTACAAATACCAGACAACTTCGCTCTAGTGATAAAAGACTAATCAAGGTGACCAAAAGCAGTAACACAGCAGGTGACTCCCTCTTCCCTAACTACATCGGTAAAGTTTGGAACTCATTACCTTCTGCTGTTACCTCAGCCATCTCAATGGTTACATTCAAAAAGCTACTAAAAGAACACCTAAAACTCACATGGCTATGCACCTGCTACCCACCAGGTTGACCCATATCATACATACCCTCTGACCCACTCTCATGCTCCCTTTCACCTGTATCCCTTGAAGAGGAATCGTAACTCCTCTGTGTAGTGCCTCACCTGCAAACACCCACGCCAACAGTCTGCGATTACATCTTCTCCCACCCCCCTCTTACTTACATTTGTCTCAATCAGTGTTATTACTGGAAACCAGTACATTCTAAGTACTACTTAAACCTATAAACTATGGAATTCTGTTAAAACTTGCAACTACCAATGAATATTGTACTTTGTAACTTTAAAACTATGGAATCTTGTTAAATATTTTCATATGAATACTTGCTTGCTATGTAGAAATCTCAGATTTGTTTGTTCTTAATCTGTGGAGGTTTTCTCCCCGAGCCTCCACTGAAAATGGACATGTATTCAGTCGGACTCTCCCGGTCAACAAATGTAAAATAAATAAATAAATGATAAGTTAAAGGAAAAATGTAACTTTGTATAAATCGGAGAATTTTATTAGCTATCTGTTGTTCAAAAAATTCAGAAGGTATGGTGTCTAATTTTAACAACTGATGAGAATTAATCCTCCCTACTTACGTGCTTTAGGTTGGGTAATTTCTTCTCGAGGCAGATAGGTGGATTTACTTTCAAATGCATCTGTAAAATAAGACATAAAAAGAATCATGAAAATAGAACGTATTGATTTCGTGGGACTGTGGTCCGTTTTAAAACTGGAGAACAAGAAAGTTATTTTGCTCCCTGATAAATGTAAAATGTACACAGTCGTACAAAAGTCCTGCTTGAACTGAATGGCTTGTCTCTTAGAAAATTATCAATACAGTCTTATAAGACCTTATATATTGAATTTTGATGTATGACATATTAACAAAGTTGATTTAAATGACACGATGAGGAGAAGGGAATATTGGAGATAATACAGTTTAATTATTATTCATTAAACTTTGCAGGTTAGTGTTTAAACTAAATAACAGTAAAATTATTTTTTTAACATAGGCAAGACCAAACTGGTTTTGATATTTGCTAAGACAGAGTTCCAGACTGCAGAGTCAAACCTGTAGAAAGTAGTACTGAGACTTGACCTAGTTTGTGCAATTCTTCCATTAAAATGAAATAAAATTGTATGTTACAAATGTTTAGAAGTATTACCACAAAACACAAAGTGCCAATACAAAACAAACAAATAATAATTAAATAAATACATAAATAGTAAACACATCATCATTAAGCAAGCTAAACATATAAACAGACTACATAAAAATAAAACTAAAGCACAACAAACAAATAAGAAAATGTGTACTTTTTAAAAAGAGAAACACCTAAAAATTAACATTTTGACAGGAGGTAAGCCCTTCTGAAACCTCAGAACCCACCACATAAATCTTATAAAACACTAAAGTAAACAGCAAAAAGTACTTTTAATTGCCTGTTTCTGTTCTAGTTTTTCATTAAAAAAATTCTGAAGAAAACAGCCTATGCAATACTAAGAGAATTAGAATTGTGCAAATACTGCTTTGAGGAAAGGTAAGTCGAACAGGTGTAGATAAATTAAATTTCAGCAAAGTGGCACCAAAATGAGAAATCTAACTGGGGTGCAGCTGTTACACAACTAAAAAGCTCACACTGCAAAAAAGGAACAAGTGACAAGGTGTAGGTCATAAGTGGTCTGGCCATTAGTGCAATGGTGTCGGTCATTAATGGGTTTGGCCATTTGTGCAATGGTGTTCGTCATTAACTGGTCTGGCAGTGCAGAAAATTGCAGCTATGAGCTGTTAATAAGCTGATTTTTGTGGTAAAGGTTTGCTTCATCTGGCCTCCATTTATAGATACTTACTAGACTTGCAATCCAGGGGACCACTGACCTGCCTAGCCCTAATTCCCAATTGCCCAGAATAATGTCTGGTTAAGGTACTTTCTCAAGGTCAGAGTAGGCAAATGAGAACTGAGGGAATCCAATCTAGTACCACAGGGATGCTGTCTCACAGTCTTAATCCTTTGAACCAACTGCTCATCTTTGCAGAGTCACAGGATCATAGGATCATAGAAAGTTACTAGGCTAATGGCCCTAGGGGCCCTTACAAGACTAGCCAAGTTCTGCCCTTGTTTCCATGATCAGCACTTATTGCTCCTGTCCAAGACAGACATAGGTGGAACCCCTGAGATGGATTTACGGTTACTCATCCAATTGTCCAGATTGCTCTTGAAGAAGGCTAAAGAGGTGCTCTGCTTAACATGAACTGGAAGTCTGTTCCACAGGTGTGGTAACCTCTGGGAGACAACTCTGTTCCTCCAGCAGGTTCTATTAATGTCATATACCAGGTTAAGGTCTTTAGAGCTAGTAACCCGTGAGCCATTGGACTTATGGATATGCAGCATTTCCAACTAGTCCAAAAAAAACAGTGTAATGCAAAATAACACAAACTAATAAAAATACCATAAAATGTACTGAACTGAGGGCATAATGGAATAAAACCAACCTTTATTAATCCACAGAATAAATATTAAGCACTTTTGTCTCTACATCCAGGAACCACAATAGGTTTGATCAGTTATGGATGGACCTATTGTGGTTGAAGCAGCAATGTTTAAACTGTTTATTAATTAGTATTTTTGCTTTCTGATGAAGTCCCCGGATTTAGGAATGAAAGCACTTGGTATTTATTCTGTGGATTAATAAAGGTGGGTTTTATTCCATTATGCCCTTGGTTCAGTGTGTTTTATGGTATTTTTATGCAGCGTTTCCAATAAAGCAAAGTCAGAGATTGCCTTATACACAAGGCAGAGATCACTCCTCAGTAGTCTGTATGAAATGGAGTAAAGTGACAAAGATTTCAGCTGATCTACATAGGACAGATGCTAAAGACCTTGAGTTCTCTTTGTGAGGAACTTTTGTGGTCTCTCCAATTGCTGCAGGTGCCTGGAAAGGTAAACACCAAAAGGGGCATTGTACTGAATTATTGGCCTGATGAGGGGTGAGTACAGGGAGGTTATAATTTTTTTTTTTCTGGAGGTAATTTCCTTACTTATGAAATGAGCAATATAGAATACCCTTCTTACCACTGTGGATACATGGTGATCAAAGGTAAGGCTGCTGTCAACCTGTTTGACCAGGTCTCTCTCCACTAAGTGCATGCTTAGGGTGCTTCTATTGATGTAGTAGTCAACTGAAACATTACTCTTACTGAAAGGCATGATAATGCATTTTTTTGCATTAAGATTAAGACCATGACTTTGGCAGTGGTCATTAGTTTGCATAAGACCCTCTTATGGGATGCCGACATTGTTTGGGGATTCTATAACCACTCCCAGTTTGCAGTCATCAGCAAACTTTGTCAGCCATAGACCTTTAGTTTTTGCTTGTACTTCAGAGAAATAGATTCTGAATAGTAGAGGCCCCAGATCTGATCTCTGTGGAACAGTGCTGATTATGGGTCTGCAGTTGGAGATGGATTCCCCTATTTTGACTGGAAGGATTCTATCGGTGTGCCAGTTAGTGACTCACCTAATGCTATAAGGGTTGATACCTAGCTGGGTGAGTTTGTCAACAGTGCCTGCATGGGGAATAATGTCAAAAGCCTTGGCCAAGTCCAGGTAGGCTGTATGCACAGTTGTCCCCTTGTCTAGGGCTCTGGTGACTGTCTCAAAGAAGTCTACCATGTTTAACAGGCATGATCTCCCTTTGACAAATACAAACTGAGTAGGATCAAGTGATTGGAGATTACCTATACCTTTGTTGATAAGTTCCATGATGATTCACTCCATGGCCTTGCAGATAAGGCTAGTCAGGTGAATAGGTTAGTGGAAGCACCACCTTTGTGCAGGGGGATAATGGTGGCTGTTTTATATTCAGCTGGGATGAAGCCAGTGCTTAGACTACGACTGAAAACAGTGTCCAATGGTGTTGCTAATTCTTTTTTGAGCCCATATGGGATGGAGCCCGGAATGTTATCAGGTCCCATAGATGCTGTGTTTTTGGCCTTAGAGAAGGCATTTACAGCCTGCTGTCTAGAGATGCAAGGTGGGGGACAAGTGGAAGAAATGTGATTGAGGTATGTGTGGTAGGGAGGGGGGAGTGAAGTTTTCACAGAATCTGTTGGCTAACAGGTTTGCTAGGTCTTCAGGCTCAGTGTATGTGGTATCATTAACTACCAGTCCGGTGCAAATCCGGGTCTTACCTTTTAGGCTATGGATATAACTAAAGAATGCCTTATCATTGTCCTTAGTTGAGGACGCTAATTTAGATTCATAGCTGAGGAGGGAGTGTTCCCAGTTTATGGCATGCTCCATCTTACTTTTGGACAACAATTTCTTCCTCTTATTGTAAAGCCTGTTAATGGCAGTTGTCCCTCAGGCAGGTTTGTTCTTCCTTGAAGAGCTTGTTTTGCTCCCATCAGGTATGGCTGTGTCAATGCATTTATACAGGTGTCTGTAAAAGGCATCGGTGCAAGTCTCAGCACAGTTGCCAGTTCCATCTGAGGGGGGAGGTGCAGTGAAGCTATTTATACCATCCCTTAGAAGGTTATAATCTGCTTTCAAGAAGTTTGTTAGTTTAGCTGCTGCTGGGGGGGGGGGGTCTGGTGTGATAGTTACTTCAAATGAGACTGATTTGTGGTCAGAACTGACAAGGGAAGATCTCACAGTGGGGGTGCTACAGGGATCCTCCATACTGGCAAGTACCAGATCCAAGATGTTGACACCCTAGTTGTGTCCACCAGCTGGTCCTGGGTGTTGGAGCCAGTGAACGCAAGGAACCTTTGAGCAAGTGAATTTGAGCACAAGTAATTTACCCAGTCAATGGATGGGTAATTAAAATCACCCAGAACCATGCTGTTCAGATGTATCTTGATGGATTCCAGTAGATCCAAGAAGGCAGAGTGGCTGTGTTGATTCATGGAGGGAGTCCTGTGTCTGGAAATGACCTGAATAGGTGTCCTACCAACAGTTAGTTTCACTTGAAGTGTCTCCAGGGAATCATACTGTTTAATCAATCTGTAGGTGTATTAATCTTTAATGCATATTGATATACTGCCTTCTTTAGTTTTCATGGCTTCCATTTATGGTCTGAACATGTGGAAGGAGGTGTAACCTGGGATGGCTGGGGTGCTCAAGGTCTCTATGACTGCACATATGTTAGCATCTTCTAAGGTAAGGACTGCTTCCAGTGAGTGCACTTTCATGCTAAGACTCCTAGTGTTTAGCAACATAACCTTGAGGTTGTTTTTTGATGAAATTTTGTCCTTGTAACACTGCCTAAAAAGGGCACTATGATGGTGGCAAGAGCCTTAGCCAGTAGCTGAAACCCAGTGGTGACAGATGAAGACAATCTCTGGCAAAGCATCGTGGTCACGTCATCCCAGGCTGACAGAAACTGGATCCCCTTAGAATGATACTAGAAACTAAGGCAATTATTGAAATCAATGTTTTTTTCCTGTTTATATTGTGATATCATCTTACATGAGGGTAATATGTTGCTCACGGCTAGGGACATACTTGCCTGTGACACATAATCAGAGAGCTCAATCATGCCTCCCTTCATGTAGTCCAGGGAGGTACGTCTTAAGTAGTTCACACCAACATGTACTATGACCAAATCCTAACAGTGCTTATTGTTGAGAGACTTGAGTGCCTGCATGATCTGAGGAACACTGGCACCAGAAAGACAGCTGACCATGACTTTCTCCTTGTTCAGCCTGGTGAAAGGGACATCTCTGTGTCTCACTATAGAGTCTCCTATGACTAAGATATTTGGAGTGGATCTGCATTGCCGTGTGGGCTTTGATGGTAAGACACTTGTGCTTGTGTCATTATGTGTACTGTGTGTTTTGGGTGTTATAGTTGGTTTAGTATGTATGCACTTTGGAGGTCTCTGGTGTTTAGGTAGATTTTTTGTGAGTACTTCCACATATGTTGATCTATGTGTATCCTGTGAATCATGAGTAGGAGCTGTGGCAGGTGGGCTGACAACCCAGTCTGTATTGCTATCTTTTGCATGAGAGATCTGTGATTCCAGATTCATAATGTAGGTGCATCTCTTGCAGATGGTACAGGAATGATTTAGAAGTAGGGGGTTGCCAGTGTACATGAGGCAGTTGCTACACTGCCTCAGGAGACCCATGTCAACCAGGCTGGTAGGACAAAAGGAGGGAACCTGACAGGTCATGGTCCCAGGAATAATCTTGGTCTGGCATTAACATTCGAAGAGGGAATACACAGGGGAGGATATTAGTAGGTTTAGGCATGAAGAGTTCTGGTTTAGGTAATATTTGCAAGGCTAGAAAGCAGGTGTCTGTAACCAGCAATAACCCAGCACAGTATTGTGCAATGATGTATGATGCACGAATAGGTGCAAACAAGCACAAACTGATTCAAACAGGCTTTTTAAAGCTGAAGAATAGGAAACAGCCAAAGTTCAAATTATCCAATCAAAATTCCCTAAACAGAGCCCTGTAACAGTAACTCTAGCTAGATCAGTCCAAACTGTACCTTCCTGCCATGAGGGCACGGGGGGGGGGCTCTCCAGACAAAGGATTAACCATTTTACAAAGGTCACAAACAGTACTGGAATCAGCAAAACCCGGGCCTCATCTAAGCTAGTGCTTTTCAAGTGCAGCACACAAGTAAAATGAACAGAACAAGCAGATGAACAGTAGTTACAGTTGTAAGAGAAATTCAATTAGCAGACAATCTAAAAATGAAGTAAAATACAGTTGCGCAGTTTAAACAAACAGATATGCAGCAAATATTGTTTTAGTTAATCAGAAAGTACATAAAACAGTTGAAAATAAGCACTTATCATTTGTAGTCACTCAGCAGGTGTTTGGAAAACAGTAAAGCAAGGGCAGAAGGCATAACTCACTGCAGCTTTGAGAAACAAGTGGACTCTGAGTTACTGAACTAGACAGTGCTCCAGGGAAATCGGGCAAGGTTCCTCAAAGGTATCCAGATGCCTTCTAACTACCTATAAATCTTAACACCTCCTGAATTCTAAAATGGAAGACTTTTAGTGATCACAAACTCTGATTACTGTGCATATCTATCTATCTATCTATCTATCTATCTATCTATCTATCTATCTATCTATCTATCTATCTATCTATCTATCTATCTATCTATAGATAGAGATACACAGTTTATTTATTTTTCTTTTTATTTAATTTCACAGGGCTCTGGTTCTGCACTTCTTAGTAGAACAAATTTTATAATGGATGGAATGATCACTAAAACAAATTAGGTTTTAGTCAGGCTTAAGCATCAATAGTTTGTATGCAGAATTTTATTTTAGGTGAGCTCTTTTATTTGAATGGATTTCTTATTGAATGAATTTCATATTTCTGGGGTTCAGTAGAAATGAATAGGAAATGGTCTGAGTAAGAGCTGTTTCTGGGTGATACATGCATCAGGTCTCAAAGCAGAGTATTTTACAATCTGTATCCATGTTGTGGAGCATGTAGGGTGGGTAGGTGGTTGGGAGCAAGTAGGACAGGTTGGTGGCTAGGAGCATGTTGTACAGGTAGGTGGCTGGCAGCATGTAGGATGGGTAGGTGGCTGTGAGGATGTAGGACAGGTAAGTGTCTGGGAGCATGTAGGATGAATAGGTGGCAGGGAGCATGTAGAACAGGTAGGTGGCAGGGAGCATGTAGGACAGGTAGGTGGCTGGGAGCATTTAGGACAGGTAGGTGGCAGGGAGCATGTAGGACAGGTAGGTGGCAGGGAGCATGTAGGATGGGTAGGTGGTTGGGAGCATGTAGGTTGGGTAGGTGGTTGGGAGCATGTAGGATGGGTAGGTGGTCGGGAGCATGTAGGATGGGTAGGTGGTTTGGAGCATGTAGGATGGGTAGGTGGTTGGGAACATGTAGGATGGGTAGGTGGTTTGGGAACATGTAGGATGGGTAGGTGGTTTGGAGCATGTAGGATGGGTAGGTGGTTTGGAGCATGTTGGATGGGTAGGTGGTTTAGAGCATGTAGGATGGGTAGGTGGTTTGGGAACATGTAGGATGGGTAGGTGGTTTGGAGCATGTAGGTTGGGTTAATGGCTGGGAACATGTAGGATGGGTTAATGGCTGGGAGCATGTAAAATGGGTAGGTGGCTTGGGAACATGTAGGATGGTTAGATGGCTGGGAACATGTAGGATGGATAGATGGCTGGGAATATATAAGATGGGTAGTTGGCTTGGGAACATGTAGGATGGGTAGGTGGTTTGGAGCATGTGGGATGGGTTAATGGCTGGGAGCATGTAGGATGGGTTAATGGCTGGGAGCATGTAGGATGGGTAGGTGGTTTGGAACATGTAGGATGGGTTAATGGCTGGGAGCATGTAGGATGGGTAGGTGGTTTGGAACATGTAGGATAGGTTAATGGCTGGGAGCATGTAGGATGGGTAGGTGGTTTGGAACATGTAGGATGGGTTAATGGCTGGGAGCATGTAGGATGGGTTAATGGCTGGGAGCATGTAGGATGGGTAGGTGGCTTGGAGCATTTAGGACAGGTAGGTGGCTGGGAGCATGTAGGACAGGTAGGTGGCTGGGAGGATGTAGGATGGGTAGGTGGTTTGGAACATTTAGGATGGGTAGATGTCTGAGAGCATATAGGATGGGTAAGTGGTTGGGAGCATGTTGGTGGGGTAGGTGGCTGGGCCATCTCTGGAGATAAAAGCATGGTCTTCAGTGAGCAGTATGGTTGTCATAAATCTTCACTGCACATGACAAAGGATATGAGTCTCCATTTACGAAGATAAACTTTACTTTTGTATGTACTTGATTCTTCAATACATTTCCGCATAGTTTTTCTCAGCCATTAAATTTATTTATGGGGGAAGAAATATGTAGGAAACGTATTACCATATATACTGTTTTGCTCTTCTTGAAAAGCTGCATTTGTTGGAGAAATAGTCCGTTTATGGGTGGATAACACTTATAGGTTCATAGATTCATAGGTGTGTACTAGGCTAATGACCACACCGGCATTTTTAAGCCTAGCCATTCATCACAAATCTGTGATAAGTTCTAGTAACCTTGATAAGTGTAAGCAGGAGGTTTGGGAGATGAAACATTTACAAGGAGGGGTTTGGGAGATGAACCCTTTACAGGCTGTATGCATCCATTAGAGACATGGGTGCCAAACCAGGGATGAATTTCCTGTTCACCATCCAGTTGTCCAAGTTACACTTGAATTGGGTTAGGAAGGAACTCTGTTTCACATGAATGGGGACCCTGTTCCAGAGAAAGGATAGTCTCTGGAATATAGACCTGTCTCTGAAGCATGTCCTATTTATATTACTGGCAAGGTTTAACTCTTTAGAAAGAGTAATTCTGTTGCTGTTTGTTTGGCAGATATGTAAGAAGTCCACGGCAAAGATCTCCCCTCAACAACGTGTAGGAGACAGAGTACAAGAATATGGCCTTGATGCGGTTTACATAGAACATGATACTTACACCCTGTATTCTTTTAATGAGGAACCCCTGTTCCAATTGTTGGATGTGCTTGGCTAGGTACATACCAAAGGGGCATTGTCCTCAGTGATAGGTTTGATGAATGCCAAATACACTGGAGCAATGACCTCCTTGGACCTAGATGTCATACCCTTTGTTTATGAGTTGTACAGCATAGAAATGATTTCCTCACTACTGTAGACATGGGATGATCAAAGACTAGATTACTGTCTATGTGTATCCTCAAGTCCCTGACTACTGGGTCAAGTCTTAGGGGTGTGTTATCAATGTGATAGTTGCTGGGGTGGGTGACTTCCCAAAGAATACTATTATGCATTTCTTGGCATTTAGGTTTAGTCCATGGCTCTGACACTAGTTATTTTTCCTGTGTCAGCCCTTGAAGTAGAACATTTGTGTCAGTGGGAGATTCTATGACTGGTCCTAATTTGCAATCATTTGCAAATTTAGACAGAGATGTAAATGCAAAAAAGGAGTGGTCCCAAGACTGATCCTTGATGGACTCTGCCTGTGACTAGCCTGTTTGTAGAGGTGGACTCCCGAATTCTAACTTCATCGGTCCTGTCTGTGAGCCAGCTGGCTATACCCTGGTGACATAAGGGTTTATAACTAACCTCTTTAGTTTGTCAACAACGACACAAAATTAACGGACTGTACTATCATCTTCTTTCGGCTGTTCCCATTAGGGGTCGCCACAGCGGATCATCTGTTTCCATTTCTTCCTGTCCTCTGCATCATGCTCTTTCACACCAACTGCCTGCATGTCCTCTCTCACCACATCCATAAACCTTATCTTAGGCATTCCCCTTTTCCTTTTACCTGATAGCTCCATCCTTAGCATCCCTTTCCCAATATACCCAGCATCCCTCCTCAGCACATGTCCAAACCAACGCAATCTCGCCTCTCTTGCTTTGTCCCCAAACTGTCCAACCTGAGCTGACCCTCTAATATACTGATTCCTAATCCTGTCCATCCTAGTCACACCCAGAGCAAATCTTAACATCTTTAACTCTGCCACATCCAGCTCTGACTCCTGCCTTTTCGTCAGTGCTACTGTCTCCAACCCATATAACATAGCTGGTCTCACTACCCTCTTGTAGACCTTCCCTTTCACTCTTATTGGTACCCATCTATCACAAATCACTCCTGACACTCTTCTCCACCCATTCCACCCTGCCTGTACTCTCTTCTTCAATTCACGGACTGCACCAAGCTGCTTTAATGAAGAGCTAAAAGGCTGCAAAATACTAAGTGCTTTCACCATCAAAACTAATGGCTTCTTCAGAGTAAAAGGAGCTCACAATCACATTATTTAAATACAAAATTCCACCTCAACATTAACCAATCACATTTCTTGCTTAATTAACGATCCCAATGAACATTCTGTTGTAGCGTTCAAATGAACCATAGAACATGCATACAAAACATGCTTAAAAGCATATGTTAAAACATATATTTTTTTATATATACATATTCCCCACAAACATTCACTTTAAACATATGAATTGTGCACATATTTACTACTGTCATTAAAACCTTATTTAAATTGTTACAAGCCTTGTCCCCCAATAAATCAAAACAAAATAACTTCAAATAACCATTGCCCTTTGTTTCAAAATGGGCTTGATAGAAATGTGGTCGTTGAGTCCGGGGTAGGTTGTTGCATCTAATATTACCTGCCATTTTAATTCTAAAGACTCAACTCTGACATTGTCATCACTACCGCTCTCACTTGTCATTACCCTGTCAATTACAAAAAATATAAACTTTTTAAAATTGACACAGTTCTTGGAATGTAAATATAACGCATTATGATTATCCTTGTTTTTTATGGCTCTCTGGTGTTCTGCTATCCTTTTCCTTAACCTACGTATAGTTTTCCCTACGTAGAACCCTGCACATGTTGTACATGTCACAAGGTAAACAACCTTCTTAGAGTTGCAACTACATTTGCCCGGGCATGAAATAATTCTATTATAACCCCCCACAGTCACATAGGGTCCATCATTAATATATCTACAGTACCTGCAAGACCCCCATTTGTACATTTGTGAACTTGTAAATCTATTTTGTGATCTCTCTAATAAATTCTTTATATTTAAGCCTCTTGAAAAAATTACTTTTGGTGTTTAACCTAATTCTTTTTGGATATCCATGTTAAATGCCAAATCGCAAGATTTACCAATAATCTCTATAATACTGGGTGTCTGGAAATTGTATTTCAAGGCAAGGGCTCTTGAATCGAACATCTTAGGGTGAGAAGATTATGTACTTTCTATTACATCAGTGGTCCCACTACTTTCTACCAAAATGGGTTTAAATGATGTCCGCCTTCTTTTCATCACCTCTTTTTTAACTGCAATCAACAATTTCAATGGATAGCCGCTATCAAGAAACGTTCCTATTAGTTTATACATCTCACTTTGATAAATCTTGTCATTACTTACAATACATGACAATCGGACCATCTGCCCTTTAATCACACTTTTACGTTGATGTAATGGATGACAACTTGAGAAATGCAAAAGTGAATTACTATATGTCTCCTTTCTATAAATATTACTTTCCAAACCTTCCCTTGTCTTAGTAAGTTTTATATCCAAAAAAATCTATTGTTTTGTTATCCCAATTATATGTAAAAGAGAAACGGGGTGGTGGAATTAAGGTATTCAACAAAATTCCTAGCTTCATCTTCTTTTCCCCTCCAAAGAATCAGTATATCATCTAGAAACCGATTATATAATACAATATGTTCAAAAAAGGGGTAGGGAACAGAAATGTAAATCCAAAAAAGGAGTGGTCCCAAAACTGGTCCTTGATGGACTTTGCCTGTGACTAGCCTATTTGTAGAGGTGGACTCCCGAATTCTAACTTCATCAGTCCTGTCTGTGAGCCAGCTGGCTATACACTGGGTGACATAAGGGTTTATACCTAACCTCTTGAGTTTGTCAACAATACCTGAGTGGGGTATTGTGGCCAGCGCCATGACCAGTTCAAGGTAGGCAGTGTGATCCAGTTTACCCTCATCCATTGCTTTGGTGACCTTCTCAAAGAAGTCCTCCAGTTGAGTAGGCATGACCTGCTCTCAGTGAAAACAAACTGGGTTGGGTCCAGTTACTGGAGTTTTCCTAAGTCATTATTGATCATCTCTGTGATAATTTTTTCCATGGCTTTACATATAAGACTAGTGAGACTTATGGGTCTGTAGTTTCCAGGGTCTGAAGATGGCCCACCTTTGCGCAGAGGGATGACTGTTGCCGTTCTCCATTTGTGAAGTATGAAGCGTGTTTGGAGGTTACAGTAAAATAGCAACTCTACAGCACCTGATAGGTCATGTTTCATGATATTTAAAAGGCATCCTGGGTTATTGTCTGGGCCTATTGATGCAGTGCTCTTGGCCTTGGAGAGAGCATTAAGGACCAGTTCCCTAGTCATACTAGGGGGAGTTATATTTGATGGTATTTCCTGAAGGAAGGTTGAGGGGAGAGAGGCCAACATTGGAGCTAAATTTGTTGGCCAGTAGGTTTGTTATATCTTCTGAATCAGTATAGGTGGCTCCATTACATATGAGTTCTACACACAACTGTGTATTGCATTTAAGGTTGTGGACATAGCTAAAAATGCCTCGTGGTTGTCCTTAGCCTGGAAACCTAATTTGCCTTCAATTTGGCATTTGTAGACTATGAGTTGTTTGTTTAGTTTGATGTGCTTGCTTTTATCCTGCTGGGTGCAACACCTCCTCATTTTTGCCATGATTTTCTTCCTTCTGTTATGCAGCCTACTGATGTTGTGATTCCAGTATGGTGGCTTGTTTTTCGAGTTAGTTCTATAATTGTTCCAGGTGGGTATGCTGCCTCTATCCAGCTATTAACACACTTGTATAGGGTTTCAGTAAACAGTTCTATGAAGACAGCAGTGTTCTTAGGGGCTTGAATTTTTGCCAGGTTATCACTTAATAGTAGAAAGTTAGCCTTAGAGTAGTTCCCAAAGATTCCAGGATTAGCTTTGGTTTCAGGTTTAAGTTTTACTCCAAAGGAGACCATTTTGTGGTTTAACCTTACCAGAAAATGTATTGCAGTAGGGGGTGTACAACACTCTCCCATATTTGTGAGTATCAGATCCAGTATGGTTGCACCCATGGTCAGTGTACTGACAATCCGGCCCAGGGAGTTTGTGTTTACAAAATCAAGCAATCTCTGTGCTGGCACATTTGGCATCGTATATGATTCTACGTAACAGTGGGGTGATTAAATATGGTGTTGGATTGGATGGTGAGTGTTTCCAGTAAGTTTATGTACATGTTATGGGTTTCCTGGGTCATAGAGGGGGGACCTATAGCTTGCAAAGAAGTGGTATGGATTTTTTTCTGTGGTGATTTGAACATGGAGAAACACAAGTGGCCTTATCTTATTTGACGAGCATTGAGGTATATTTATTTTTATGTAAGTTGAGAGACCTACACCTTTAATCCTGGTCTTTGTAGTAGCTGTTTTAAATGTGTAGAAGGCATTATAGACTTGCACTGCTGGTGTGCTCACTGCTGGTGTGCTCTCAGTGGATTTAAACCATGTCTCAGTGACCACACAGATGTCAGCTTTCTCTAGGGTGAGGACAGCTTGCAGGGAGTGGAGTTTATTGTTTAAACTCTTAGCATTGAGCAGTAACACCTTTAGATTTTGTTTGGTTTTGATTCAATATGTTGAAAGTTCTTTTGGTTTGGTGTTGCCAAAAAAGGACACTATGCGGCAGGACAATGTTTTAGTTAATATTCGAAAGCCTAGATCAGAGAGGTGCAGACCATCCCTAGAAAAGCAGCATGGCCTGTTGGCCATCTCTTCCATGCTGACTTGTATTCAGCACCTTAAAATGACCTTAGAATGACTAAGCCGATTATTAAAGTTAGTTATCTTCTGTCCATATTATGGCATCATCTTTAGGGAGGGTAAAATACTGCTCAGTGCTAGGCTCATATCAGACTGGAACACATATTCGGAGAGCTCCATGATGTTTCTCTTCATATAGTCTAGGGGGTATGACTCAAGATATTTACACCCACATTAACTATGATTGAGTCATACTGTTAATTCTGGTCCAATGAAATGAGTGTGTGGATAATGTAGTAGATCCTGGCCCCTGATGAGCATGTGACTGTGACTTTCTCCTTACTCAACCTGGTGACACAGACATCAGTGTGTCTCACAATGGAGTTTCCAATGACCAGAATGTTGGAGTGCGTGGTAGCTTACCTTAGGGACTTAGAGGTAGAGGATCCATGAGATATGGCTGCATGTGTTGATGTGGGTGTTGTTCTGAAAGAGTGCATTCAGGGCTGCTGAGAGTATTTGTTAAGTGTCCCTCATCAAGCAGGTCTTTGGGGTTTAGGAAGGTTACATTTATGTGCCTCAACATATGTGGGTATTCGTGTCTGATCTGATTTGAATTGTGTGTGATGGGTGCAGCATGTGTACTACTGACAACCTGACTGACATTTGGAGTGCTTTTATGTGAGAGATTGCTCTCCAGTGACATTGTGTAAATATATCTCTCACATAACATAGCAGTTTGAAAATTGGGGGCTGGTTTGGAATAATGGGTAAGATCTTTACCTCATAGACACAAGATTCTGACCTTGGTTTGTTAGCTAGGCTTAAAATGGTCCATCAGGGCAGTTCTAGTATTCGCCTATGAACCTATAATTATCTGATTGTCAGTAAACATAAGATCATTTCTACACTTCCTCATGATGCCCATATCCACCATGCTGGTAATGGAGGCAGTGGGAAAGTTCATATCCATGGCAACAGGCCCTTTCTTATTGATTAGACAATTGCAGTGAGAATATAAAGTAATGTCAGGAGTATCTACTTTGCAACTCTGGGGGAAGTGCTTGTCACTGCAAACTAGTTGCCCTAAGTGCAACAAGGTATTGGTGAAATTTCAAGTTTTTTTTACAGGAAAAATGTCAACTCAATGCCAAAATTGCCAATAATGCCAAGTCACGTTCCCATCATTGCCATGCCCTACAAACCCTACATTGCTTAGAATTCCCCAACCTACTAAAATATCATCAACTCAACTTAGGCCTCCAAATCCTGTATTACCCTGAAAAAAACCCTGCCCTGAACGGCTTCCTTAACGTCCACAATTCTAATAGACAAGTACACTCCAGCAACAAAGCCTTAATTGAAAACATCTCTTGCAATAACAACTCAGGGGAATCTCTTTTTGCCCATGAAATCGCCAAGACCTGGAACAGCCTTACTCCTGACCTTAGACTTATAAAATATATATCCTGCTTTAAGACACTCCTGAAATCATATCTCTACTACTACCATTTATGCAACTGTAACAAACCACCATAAACCCACATGTTACTACAGGGAAACCTTTTAACAACTCAGGTGCACGCTCTGTCAGGGTTGCTATACAAACATATGCTGTTCAGGCTGTATAACACTCATTTGTCTGCATCTCAGTGCTCACTGTAAATACTGTAAATATTTGTACAAAAACTCATCTGTTCATCCATCCAGCAATGTGAAAACTGCAAACTGTTATATTCGCTCTGTATAAAAGTCATCTTTTATCCAATAATGGAATACTTATTGCTATTAACTGAAATATCTCTACACTGCTACATCTACCTGTAAACTTTATATCTATGCTCTGACGTATTGTTTTCACACATCTCTACCTTATGTTAATGTGATTTGTAACATTGTATCGTATGTTAATGTAACTTGCATGCTTCTTTTTCTATTTTGTTTTGGAGCTTTTCTCCCCTGGACTCAGCTGAAAACAGGCACTTGCTGTCCATTCAGACTATCCTGGATAACAAATGTTAAATACAAAATAAATAAACTCAATCTGCACCTACACAGGACACTGCCAACACCTGAGGGGAAACTAGACCCTGATGACTTATGGATGAAGTTTTTAGGGAGGTATTCTGAAGTTACATTAGACAGCAGCTAATCAAGCAGTGCTTACTGAAAAAAAAATATTTTTGTCAAGAATGATGAAAAAAGGGATTTGCCTTATTGGCTACTGCCTGGCTACTGCTGTTGCTGGTCTCACCACAGCTTCAGGCTGCTGAAATACAATGCTCCTTTGCTTCTTTTCTCACCAGAAGCAAAATGTAGCACCAATCCCAAGATGAGAAGCAGGCCACAGGCTCTTTGGTGAGCAGCAGTTATGTCCCAGATAATAAAAGGCCTGTTGTAGCCTTTTCCTGGTAGATGCCTTGAATAACAACCAGACCAAGGGAGGGTCCAACACAGTCACTGCTCAATCAGAAGCAGTCAGGAATCAATGCCCTGTGCTCTCAAAATGAGCAAAATGTAAGCACAAATTCCAAGCTGGTACCTATGAAGCAGTTATTAGGCTTTCTAGTGATCATCAGTCTCCAGAAAATAATGTCCCTATGTTCTTTCTCTCTCTCTCTCTCTCCGAGACCAAAACAGAAGCACTGATCCCAAGATGACTCTTGAGAGGCAGAATGTGGGCTCACCAATAATTGGTGGTCCTGAAATAGATTTTGCAGATTTTAAATGGAAAATGGAAAAAATGGCTTGCAGTGAGCAGTAAGCAGTTAGATATGAAAGAGACAGTAACTTAAGCTTTACCTAAGTGGAGGGCCACTAATTTTAAAATAGCAAGATAGATTGGAAGACACGGCTGTGGCAATTTCTTAGTTTAAATATGCAGTTAAATACTGAATACAAGTAAAACACAGTGTAAAGAAAATAAACCACAATACGGAACGTAAAAGAAGGCAATGAAGCAATACAAATTACAAGAAAACAAAAACACACTAAGCTTTCCCTCACAGGATTTTATGGCAGTCTGGATGAGCTCTTTGAGTAAAGCCTGATGGTAGAATTTATTTTTATTTATGTGTTTCTTTCGAGTAAAGCCTGATGGTAGAATTTATTTTTATTTGTGTGTTTCTTTTTAGTAAAGCCTGATGGTAGAATTTATTTTTATTTGTGTGTTTCTTTCTAGTAAAGCCTGATGGTAGAATTTATTGTTATTTGTGTGTTTCTTAATAGTAAAGCCTGATGGTATAGAATTTATTTTTATTTGTGTGTTTCTTTCTAGTAAAGCCTGATGGTAGAATTTATTTTTATTTGTTTGTTTCTTTCTAGTAAAACCTGATGGTATAATTTATTTGTATTTGTGTGTTTCTTTCTAGTAAAGCCTGATGGTATAATTTATTTTTATTTGTGTGTTTCTTTCTAGTAAAGCCTGATGGTAGAATTTATTTTTATTTGTGTGTTTCTTTCTAGTAAAGCCTGATGGTAGAATTTATTTTTATTTGTGTGTTTCTTTCTAGTAAAACCTGATGGTAGAATGTATTTTTATTTGTGTGTTTCTTTCTAGTAAAGCCTGATGGTAGAATTTATTTTTATTTGTGTGTTTCTTTCTAGTAAAGCCTGATGGTAGAATTTATTTTTATTTGTGTGTTTCTTTCTAGTAAAGCCTGATGGTAGAATTTATTTTTATTTGTGTGTATCTTTCTAGTAAAGCCTGATGGTAGAATTTATTTTTATTTGTGTGTTTCTTTCTAAGTGTTTGTGTTCTTTCCAAATTTGGATGGATCAATTCTTTCCATTTTATTTTTTCCAGGATTCTATTAGTATTTGCGCTACCATTTGAGTATTTTTGATCTTTTAAATCTGTTAATTTTCAAAAGTATTTTGCATATACATTTTTGAACTACTGAATTTTTGTCAGGTCACAAGGGAGGCAGTTTACTGTCCTGATATAAAGAAAAGTAAAACAGATTCACATAAAAGGCCCACTGGCAAAAACAACGAAGTAAAGAAAGAAAAAAAAATGTGAGCCACAGTCTTCATTTCATAGTTTCTTAAGCCTCCTATGAAGGAGAGCCATTGGAAATATTTATAACACCCTCTAATAAACATGCAGGTATTTTATTTTCATGGTTGCTAAATGCTCACTGACATTTTTTTTTTACTTTTTATATTAATTTAATGATGTATTCAAGCCAATAAAAACCACAATGGCCTTTTTGTGTCTTTTTTTACTTGTTGTTTCGGTTATTTCAGAAACATTGTAGTGACCCCCCACCAATAACTTGGGCATCAGGCTCTTTATAAGCTGATTGTTTCCAACATTGACCACACTGTTCACTTACGTTCTTTTGACTATAATGCAGTGTCTGTGGTGCAGCAGGTACAACATTTGCCTATGGTTCAGGAGGCCATGGGTTCTATTCCCCCTGTTGTTGCTGTAGTACAGCATAAGGGGGTGTTGCATTCCTGTGTGTGTTATCCTTCATATATAATGAGGATAAATAAAAGCCTTGGCATTCAATGCTGCCATGTGATAATGTGGATCTGTAGGGTATTAGTTCTACCAGTTTACTGCCTACACCATAGTGGCAACAGATCAGTCTGTCTGTTGGAAGTTAATATGCTGTGCAGTCTCAGTATATGCATTGCATTAATTTCTACTGTGCAATTACCCCTAGTACAGTCTTCTGTAACATATGGTTGTGGATGACCAGACACAGTGTAAGCAGCCATTCAGTTATCAACTTTTCAATTGGTAAGGTACATAATACACTAACTGACTTTTCTGGACCCCAGAAACCACATACCCATTGGTCTGACAAGTCTCTTATGCAAAGCCATGAAAAGAATTATCAAGCAAATGATTAATAATGACACTGGAAACCTCCAGACACTGGATCCAACCCTGTTCAGTTTTGTCAAGGGAAGGTCATGTCTACTCAATCTGGTAGACTTCTTTAAGCAGGTTACCAAGGCAGTGGATGACAGCAAAATGGTGTATACTGCCTTCCTTGATCTGGCCAAGGCATTTGGTACAGTAGATGGCTTGGGCATTGTAAACAATCTCACAAATTTAGTTATAAAGCGCCTTATGTTACACACTGGATTACCAGCTGGCTGTCAGATAGGACACAGGAAGAGGCCAGTCACTAGTGGAGTTCTTCAGGGTTCATTGATGTGTTCTCTGCTTTTTGGCATCTACTTTCCAGAAGTCAAGGCCAATATCAATGGCCTCTGGCTGACTAAGTTTGCAGATGACTGCAAACTGGGAGCAGTCATAGAATCACCCCATGATACCAATATCCTCCATGAAGGGCTAATACAGACAAATAACTGGTACCAAAGACACAGTTTAAAACTCAGTGCCTAGAAATGCATAATAGTACCCTTTGTAAAGTCGACTACCCCAAGGAAACATCATCATCGATAATACAAGAGTAGACCCAGTAGTCAAGGATTTGGGGACTTGAGGATGCAACTAGAAGGTAACCTGGCTTTTGACCAATGTTTGTCAAAGATAGTAAGGAAATCATTCCATGACGCTCAACTTATAAGCAAGGGCACGGTACACGGTATCCAGGTCCAATGAATCATCATTCCACTGTACTCAGCCATAATTATAAGAACAAAAAAATCCAAAGAAAGTTATGCTGAGACTACAAACAGGACTCAGTAGAAACACATTTTAATTATATGCAACAGTTTAGCTCTTCTGCCCAGGAAAAGGACTTCTTCAGAACTGAGTACAACTTGGAAGCATTTACACAGATATTTACTTAAATAGTCATGTGACATTCATTGTAATTGAAATTTAAAGAAACAAAATTAAACATAATTTAACATATTAAACAGTAAAATATAAGTAGTAGCAATGCTGATTAATGTAAAATAATAGTAATGAAAACTTTTTTTTAGAAATATCTCAATGGCATAAACCCTAGTTAAAATCATTCTGTTACTAAATTACATCATAAATCAGCAGCTATTATTTTATGATACTGCTAATGTTAATACAAAATAGGTATCAGACTGTGACGCCCATGCACTGGCCCAGAAATCAAGGACCCTCAATCCTCCCCATTAACACCAGTGAGGAGTGCCCACATTGGGAAGAATAATAAATATACACACAGTAAAGTACAATTTCCCTTAAGAGCACACAGAGATCACAGTTAGTCTGGTGCTGGTTTCTCCCTTTATTTCCAGGTCCCTAATAAGACTCCCCACTGGCACAGCTATAGAGTGGAATCCATAGCCAGGGTTCCAAGCCAAGTCCTCCCAGCACTCCCTCTGTCCAACCAGTGCTTTGTGTCTCTGCCCATGTAGCTGACACACACACTTTGAGATATGATTTATATACAGCCACACAGACACTCCTGGGGAAGGCTGGCACAGGTTCACTAGCTGTGCCCCTTCTGTCCTGGCTATAAGGTAGTAACCCACTGCCACCAGAACCCCTATTTATCAGCTACCAATAAGGCCCTTCCCAAAGGGTGCCCAGTTATTACTGTGCAATATTATTATCCAGCTAGTAAGTGTGACCAGAACTTTTAAAGCTTATTGAAGTGGTTTTGTACAGTATCACTAAATACATGCAATGTACTCTAGATCTTAAATTATCTCTACACAAAACAGCCACAGTTGAAAGGTTTAAAAATATTTAATAATAAATAATAAAAACACAAGGCAGTACTTCTTATTACACAGTGCTAGTCAAGAGTTCAGACATCACAGGAAAATGCTTAAAATAATACTGTAAAATAGTTCTGACATAAATATAGGAAACAGCTAGACTAAACTTACTATTTTCTATCTTTTACTAAGAGGAATCACAATTATCTCAATACCCATCCAGCCACTAACCAAAAACTCCCCTCCTGCTCCCTAAACTTAAATTCTGTGGCCACATTGTTATCCCAAATCCCCACTCCTGCTCCCTAAACCTAAATTCCCTGATCCTTCCCCAGTCCTTAACTCCATTTCTGCTCCATACACTTAACAATCATATACATTAAATATCGCAATAAAACTGCTGAGATGCAGAAAGTCACACATCTGGTAGTCTAAACACATCCTCATATTCCAGGACATTTTCTGAAAAATTAAGTTTAAAAGCTCATTTAAAACAAAGGTAAATATCTTGTGAGCAAGAAATGCTGTTAAACAGGTACAAGCACCACTGTTAGTAGTATAGCGTCTTTATATACTCTGTAACTTATCAGACTTTACTTCAATAATGTGATATTGGCCGCAGTGGTACAGTGGTTAGCATTGTCGCCTCACAGCAAGAGGTCCTCCCGTTCAATTCTCAGCAGGAGCATCTTCTGTATGGAGTCTGCATGTCTCCCCGTTGTTGAATGACATCTAAAGACATGCAGATGGGTGCATGCGTGAATGGGTGTGCCTTCTTTGAAGGTTGGGTGCCGGGCTGGCAACTCAGCACCGTAAAAATCCACTGCCAATAATTAGCGGGCCAGAGTTCCATGGCGACCTCTAATTAGGAAAAGCCCAAAAAACTTCAATAATGTGATATATTATAATATACATAAACACAGAATTATATTTGTCTCCAGAGTTTCACAAACAGCTTTTTATGTCATGGAAACTATTCAGCCGAGACATATATAGTGTCACATCACTTTTCGTTAGGCAGACTTAAGCTATTACATGGTAGCAAGAAATTTCTTCCGGGATTCTTATTTATTGACATATTCACATAATATGAAAAATATGATCAATTCTATAATTAGCAATATAAATGATATAATGGACGATGATGCATTTTTTTTGTTTCCTATCATAACATTTCCTACCATCTCCCTCAATAGTTATAGCTCTTTCAGTTTTAAAAAAAATTGAATAACAAGGTACAAACCGTTAGCATTGTCATCTCACAGCAAGAGGTTCTCCCGTTCGATTCTCAGCTGGAGCGCCCTCTGTGTGGAGTCTGAATGTCCTCCCTGTGGTCGAGTGACGTTAAAGACATTCAGGTAGGTG
>NC_056729.1:1869889056-1869998545 GCF_019279795.1 Protopterus annectens
GTTAAGGAAAAGGAAGCCGTAGGTTCACACGTTCATATTAGGCTAATGATCACCAGGGTCTTTACAAGCCTAGTCATGCAAACCAGTCTAGTTTTGTCCCAGAGTTCCTTGGACACCTTTATGGTGAGGTATGGTAGTAAAGAGGTAGCCAACAGCTATTTGGGGGGGAGGGTGTCCATTGAGGATTAATTTACTTACTGTTAATCTCTGCCCATCTGCCCATCAGAGACATGAGGCCAGTCCAGGAGTGAATTTTTAATTTTCCATCCAATGATCAAGGTTTCTTTAGAACAGGGTCAGGGATGAACTCTGCTTCACATAGATGGCGGAGCTTATTCCATAGTGCAGGGATCCTTTCTGCCACATATTGGTCCCTTCAGCAGGTTCTATTTATGTTGCAGACAAAGTTCAGCTCCTTTTAAATTCATTTGACATGTTTTTGATACCTGTCTCCTATTCCTTCATTTTAGCCATGATCTTTCCTAATTTCCCTTAGTAGCACATGTGTGATCACCTAGTAGTACTCATCTTAGACCTTCCATCCTTTACTCCCTTAGCTCTCTATCTGGCCTTTCTCCCTCAGATTCTGATAAATATGGACAGAGAATTTTGTATGATTTCTCCTCTCAGTCTGGTTAATATGGGTATCCTAAGACAGTGTAGCAACTGTATCATGAACATGGACAACCCTCTACTACTACCACCTAGGAATAGAATTTTGTGAGAGATGCAATTATTTTAAGAACCTAGAGTCTATGCTTTCTCCCAGACAAGCCAGTATATCTGGTACTGAGAAGGTTGTCAACACAAAACCACACCTCAAACACCACCCACACCCACACAACACACACCCACATATGCAGAGGTCCTCAACAAAAACATACCCAAACAAAAGAGACCTCCAAAGCAAAAACACATGCAAACTCCACAGTCCACCACACCACAAACCACATAAAGTCCACACACCTGTGCCTCTCAGCCACCAAGGCCTAACCATAAACCCAGCATATTAGTCATACGAGACCCTCACCAGGCTGGATAAGGAAAAAGTCACGGTTAGTTGTTTGTCAAGTGCCAGAATCTGCCCTATCACCCATGCACTCAAGTCTCTCAACAACATGTGCTGTTATGACTCTGTCATTGTCCATGTTGGTGTGAATGACCTGAGATGTACCTTCCTGGACTATATGAAGAGAGACCTGATCAAGCACACTGAATATGTGTCCCAGGCAGGTATGTTCCTAGCCTTAAGCAGCATTCTACCATTACCCAAAATGATGCCTCAACACAAACAGAAAATGAATGACTTTAACAATTGGCTTAGTTGCTGGTGTCATTCTGAGGGGATCCAGTACCTTGAGAGCCTGGGAAGACATGACTGACAGACCAAATTCTTGATGATGGCCTGCATCTGTCTCCTTTGGGCTTCAGGCTTCTGGCAAAGGCAATTGCCTCCCTCATAGTGCCTTTTTTAGGCAGTGCCATAAGGTCAAAACTAGCAACATGAAAATGTCATCAAAATACAAATTAAAGGTCATGCTGCTAAACCCTAGAAGTCTAAACATGAAACTGCACTCACCTGAAGCATTCATAACCTGGGAAGATGCTGACATTAGTGCACTCACACAAACCTAGTTTAAAGCTGCGGAGAGTACCTCAGCCACACCAGGTTACTCATTCTATCATACAGTTAGACCCCAAACCGTGGGCAGCAAAGCAAATGGAGGTGGAGTTTCAATATATATATATATATATATATATATATATATATATATATATATATATTAAAGACATACAGATCTCCAGGCTGGTCAAACAGTATGATGCACAGGAGACACTTCAGGTGCAGTTAACCATTGACAAGACCCCTATTGAAATCATAGCTAGCTAAAGGCTCACAAGTTTGACTCAAAATGCCCACTCCACCTGTCTGGACCTCTTTGAATCAATCAAGGTTCACTCCTTTACCATGATCCTGGGCAACTTTAAATATCCAACCATAGACTGGAAGAACTATTCATGCCAAAACACAAATGCCCAGAGATACCTTGATTGTCATTGCAAATGCCTTGGACCAGCTGATCCCAACCCCCAAAAGAGGTGATAATATCTTGGACGTGGTTATTAACCAATGAGTAACCACTGAAGCATCCCTACAATGTAATTCTCCCTGGTAAGATCTGACCACATAGCAGTCACTTTCAAATTCACCATCTCCCTCCAGCCCCCCAGCTAGGGTCAAACATAAAAACTTCTATAAAGCTAATTACAACCTCCTGAGGGAAGGTATAACCAGCTTCACAGCCCTCAACTCTCTGTAGAAACTGGCACAAATGTCCAAACCTACACCAAAGTACTATATATAAGCATTTATATAGCTGCGTGAAATCAGGAATACCCGACAGGACAAAATCCTCCTCCTCAAGGAAGAGGAAACCTATCTGGTGGACATCTGCAATAAATAAACTATATAATAAAAGTAAACAATTTCTGTCCAAGACCAAGAAGGAGCAGGTGCCTAATTGGAAGTAATCTCCCCTTAGCCAGAACAAGCAAATAAGAGCACTAGTGAAATCCTCCAAAGCAGACTTTAAGTTCATACTGGCTACATCTACTAAAGACAATACAGCCTTCTTCACATATGTCCGCAATCTCAAAGGAATCATTCATATCTGCTAAAACTGGTGGTCAAGGACACCACATGCACATACTCCATAGATATAACCATTCTGCTGGCAGATAGGTTCATGGAAAACTTCACCCCTCTGTCCCCACACCAGTAAATCAGGACATGCCCAGCACCTGCCCCCTACCCTTATCTCTAGGGAGCAAGTCATCACTGCCCTCTCAAAGGCAAAAAATACAGCCTCCATGAGACCTGATACTATCCCAGACTGCATCCTACAAACTCAGGGAGGACCTTGCAGCACCATTTCACACCCTGTTCAACCAAAGCTTGATCACTGGCTTTGTTCCAGCCAAGTGGAGGACAGCCAGTGTCATCCCTTTGCACAATCGGTTCACCAATCCAGCAAATTATAGACCCATCAGCCTAAATAGCTTGATCTGCAAGGCTATGGAATTGATTATTATGGACCTCATTAACAAGGACATTGTCAACCTCTAAACACTCGATCCTACAAAGTTTGGTTTCATCAAGGACAGGTCATGCTTGCTAAATTTGGTTGACATCTTTGAGACAGTCACCAAAGCCATGGACAAAGAGAAGATGCGGCACACCGCCTACCTTGACCTGGCCAAAGCGTTTGATACACTTTCCCACTAGGGTATAATAGATAAACTCTCTCAACTAGGCATCAATCCATATGTTACCAGATGGGTAGGAAACTGGCTCCTAGTCAAAATAGGGGAAGCTATCTCAAGTAGTAGACCCATAATGAACGATGTACCCAGGGATCCGTCTTGGGGCCTCTGTTGTTTGGGATATACTTTTCTGAGGAGCAGGCCAAAACCAATGCGCTATGGCTGACTACGTTTTCAGATGACTGCAAGCTGGGCACTGCCATCAGTTCCCCTAGTGATGTGGACATACTCCAACAGAGTCTCACCCAAACAAATGACTGGTGCCAGAAACATGGCCTCAAACTGAATGCCAAAATATGCATCATCATCCCCTTTAGGGAGAGCGATGTCCCCACAAATTATCACATTAATAATAAGATCCTAAGCACACAATCAGTTGTGAGGAACTTGGGTACCCAAGTTGATAGAAAACTGACTTTGACTACCATATTGCCTCAGTTGTACAGAAAGCTTTCTACATGGCCCACCTCATTAGTAAGGGTATCTCATCCAGGGACAAGGAGGTCATAACATCCCTGTATTCTTCCCTTATAATACCCATTATTGAGTACAATGCATCTTTTGGTATGTACCTCACAAAGTACATGGAGCAGCTGGAGAGACCACAGAGGTTCCTCACCAGGAGAATCCAGGGCCTCAAACATCTACCCTACACAGATAGGTTAAAAGCCCTATCCCTCTACTCAGTTTCATACAGACTCCAAAGAGGTGACCTCTGTCTGGCATACAAAGCAATCTCAGACCCTGCTTTGATGGGACTGCTACTTATCTACAAGTCAAGCTCCACTCAAGTAACCTTCACTCGCGACCTCAACCTAATCAGTGACATCAATAAGACTTGTTGGCGGGACAGATTTGTGCCCTAGAGACTCCCCCTACTGTGGAATAGACTCCCTCTCCAAGTCAAGCAGAGTTCCTGATTAACCTTTTTAAGCACAACCTGGATAACTGTATGGGGAACAAAAAATATACCCCTCGGATTCCAACTATGTCCCTGCTGGACAGGGGCATCAGGTTCTGACTTGTTGGAACACGGGTTAAATCCTTGGCCTCAGGGCCAATAGCTTAGTAACTTCCTATGATCCTATGATCTTATAATTTAAATCACTCTACTCATAATGATTCTTTTGCTAGCTAGTTCCACCATTTTTTTTTCATTACAAACTTTGCAAGAGAGGATGAAGTTACTAAATACATAATGATACATACATACTTCAACGATTCCATTTCAACATTTCTTGATGAAAAGTAAAGGGACTGGGATCCATAACTTTCGAAACGTTACTGGAGAAAATAATATACTGGTTAAATGTACATGGAAGAAATCTATTTAAGATTTGGTTATTAGTATTGTAAAAATATGACTCTCAGTGAAAATCTCATAATACCTAATTCATACAACATAAAAGACCAATATTTAAAGCAAGCTTATAAATATTTTCATAAAGTAGGCAATGACAATGTATAATTTATATAATAGATTATGTGTGGATCAGAATTCACAAGTAGAAAATTATTTTTAACTCCATCAGATGTTCCTGCACAGTCCAGACTGCAGGAGCACAACATTTAAGGCGCTCTCTGAAACTTTAACAGTAAATGATTGACACTTTTCTTCTTACATGAAATATGATACTCTGCCCCCCCCGAATGCATACCATTACATAAAACCTATCAGGGCTGTAAATGGCAGGCTTAGCCTTTTTCACCATTTCAAAAGAAAATTCAACAAAGTGAACAGAGAGGCCATTGAATCAAAGATCATGAATATGCTAAGTCAAGAACTTAACCTACAGTTTCTTATATGCTCCAGTAAATCTTTTAGACTGAAACTCCTTCTCCACACAGAATATTGATCCTTTACTGAAGCTGTCCCTGTAAGGCAGATAAACACTAAAAAAATAACGTGTCTATATTTTGTCTGATGCCTTTCATGTGAAAACTGTGGTTAAATGAATCATCTATAACAACAGCTCTCCACTGCATTTCCTTAATGTACTTACCTAGTTCAAGTGCTGTTACATCTACTGGCATACCTTTTCCTAGTGATGTCCGTAACTGTCTACTAAATCCTGTTTCCTTTCCAAATACATGAGTACTTTGAGTTACTGTGGCTAACAAGACCAAACAAGAAAGAAGTTGCAGCTGTTAGACAGAAGCATGTCTAAGCAGTGTATGTGGTGTTGGTGGTGGGGCAGATTTAGTGTTGGACTCAGTGTGATGAAGACGTTTCTCATCTTTCCCGACTTACTTGGCATAGCACCACCTTTGGTTCAACACCAGTCAAACAGAACTTCATCACTTGTTTGGAAAAGCCTGCATAAACAATTTGGTAGCTTAAGTGCAAACCAGGACGCACAGCAATCTCAAGCATTGAGAAAAAATGGAACATTTTGTGTTCCATATGTAGTCGGAAGGGCTGGGAAAGGAAGCCTAAAATCTGTGCGGTCACATACAGACTGGAACAGGAAGCAACCTTATGTACATATTTTGGTGGATGTGAACTGACAGTCTTGGACCCATGGGTAGACACACTAGTTCTGTTTTGATGTCTATTCTTAGTAGAGCTATGAGAGTATTGTGCTCAAGACATGTATGCTATAAATATGCAGTTCTTTCCTTTTCTTTTTACCATCCCCGGCTATTATGTACCTTAAAGCTGAGTACCAGTCTCTTTCTCATCCCATTACTGTTTTTCTTAGTGTCTCTGTTATCATCCATCTTGTGTGGCATTAAATATTAACTTCTATGTAGTGAGTGTACATATATCTACCTATCTGTGTGACTGTCTATGTATCTCTCCAGCTGTTTGTCTATCTGTGAATGTGTCTGTCTGTCTATCTGTCTCTCTGTCTATCTGTCCATCTACAAAGTTCCACAGAGAGAATTATCAGCCGATGATCATTGGTTCTTGATAATATTTTCATTTTGATGTGAGTTTTGTGTATGCTGGATGCTGACGAGAGGAGTTTACTTCTAAATGTGACTCCACTGCACTCTCTGCCTTTAATTTCAGCCCATTTTCAGTATTCTAGTAACTCGTGTGTGTACGTTGTTTCTGAAGAGTTAGGGTATCACAGGGGGATATGACAACAACTTTCAGTCTGCACTTGTCTGGAAACTTAGTCTGAGTTAGGATTTGGTTTCTGGTCTGGAGATCATAAATGTTAATGCCAAAATGGAGGGGCCCTAGAAGACACCACTGGTCACCTTCACACTTTTTGATGAGGCACCTGGCACTTGTACTGAGTACAAAACACACCAAAAGAGACAGTATTTAAAGTTAATGTTTATAAAGTGTGCTTTTTGATTCAGTTCAAAATCACTAGATAATGGGGAACATCGGAATTTTCAGACTTTAGTATAGTATATTGCAGACTTTAGGGGCTTAGATGAATCTTTTTATTATTCTGCAAATGATGCAATGTTAGATTTTGCATATATCATATATTGTGTGCTGCTGGTAAGAACAGTTATTTTACAGTGTCATGATTATAAAACTGAAATAGCTGAGCATGTTATTAGGGTATATGTATACATGTGTCTATTGATCTATAGCTATATCTGTCTGTCTATCTAAATAGATAGAGTGATAGATATAACTACATATAGCTATAGATAGATAAATTGGTTAAGGCCTTCGCCTCCCATGCACAAAGTACAAGGTTCAATCCTAACCAGTCATCACTATCTGTGTGGAATTTGCATATTCTACCTGTGTCTGTTTGAGGTTACTCCCATCTCCTAAAAACACGCTGGGCTTTTCCTCCTCAAACTCATACACAAATTGAATGGAGGCATGGTCAGCAGCACAGAATCAGGTAGTACCTGTCTACGAAGACCTGCATAGACCGACTACTTTAGACATCAAATGTGGTGTGCAGTATCCTTTAGATAAGAACACATGAATCACAGCCTGCAACTTGTTTCAGGGTTAGCCACTTGTGGGATGAAAAAATTGGCTCTAGATTATTGGGTCACTTTGACTAATGTCTCCAAAAATGGGTATGCATATTTGCCAGTGATAAGTGGACTGAAGATATGACCTACATCAGGGACCCATGCTAACAATGGAAGAGATTTATGTGCCCTTACTAGCCAGTATGTGTCCACCATAAACCCAGCAGCCCTAGGTCAATAAGTTACTGGTCAGCTGCTGTTCAGTTAACCAGCTTGGGTTATGTGGGATAGCTCTGTTGATGAAAGCTGGATGTAATAACCAATCAACCCACCAACACCTGAATTAAGAATTGGTATATTCAGCACAGGTTCACTGCCAAGATGGTAGCCTGGAAGTGGATGACATGATGATAAAGGGAGAAGCTGGATATCCCATGTGCCAAGCAGACAAGATGGAAGGGCAGTGCTGCAAAGCCCTTTGGCTTGGGATTCACAGTCTGCTATTCAAGGGAGGACCAACTCAATCCGGGGTATACTACTTGGGGCGGGGGGCAGATTAGAAATGGTACGGGAATTGTGTTGAAGGAAAGTCTTCGAAGACTATGAGAGATATCATCAGAATTAGTCACAGACTTACAACAATCAGACTCCAGTGTACGAATAGGGCAGTATTCTTAATATCAGCCTAACAGGTTGTGATAGCAAGGAAAAGTGCTCAGTCAAGCAGCAGTTGCAGGACATGATAGATAAAGCAGGACAACATGAGCTGGTGTTGATAATGGGGCACCTGAATGCTCATAATGGGAGAAGAAGAGCAGGTTATGAGGACTGCCTGGGCCTACATGGATGGACAACAGGAATAAAGAAGGAAAAGCTAATCAAGGCTTCTGCCTGCCGAACGGTCTGATGGTAGCCAGCATATTGTTCAGCATGAGAGACAGACATATCACAGATAAGACTGGACAGTATGCAACTCAGCTAGACTTCCTCCTAGTAAGGAACAATCAGAGATTTCAAAGTCATCCCCAGTGAAACAGTCAGACGATAGCAGGCTAGCACCTCTGGAAGAAGACAAAATAGGTGAAAAAAAATAGCAGTGCCTCAAGGCAGCGTGTGCAAGGACTATAGAATGGTTATGAGTGTAACCCAGGTATGGAATAAGACACTTAAGGGAAGCTGGTGGTGGAATGAAGAAAAAAAGAAAGTTAACAAAAGAAAAGAGGATTGCAGGAAAAAGCAGGGCATAAAAACATGGACCTGGCTAAGGAATGATGGTCGGCTAATAAAGAGGCTAACAGAGCATTTGCAGTAGGAAAGAACAAGGCAACAGAGACACACTACCCGCTTTTGGAAAGGGACTCAGCAGATGGCAGAAAGAAACTCTATCAGGTTGTAAGGCAAAAATAAAAAGATAAAGATGACAGTCATCAAACACACTTCACAAGGAATGCCAGAAACAGCCTGTTCAGCAATACACAGGACATCAAGGGCAGATAGAGAGAGTACCTCAAGCAACATCTCTGAGGAAAACCCCACAGAAGCTTAACTGCCCCAAACACAGCCTACAATGACAGAGGAAGAAGAGACCAGCCTAGAAAAGGTAAGAACAGCACTAATGAAAATGAAATCAGGAAAAGTAGTAGGCCAGTGTAATCGAAATGATGGGTGAGGTAAGGGAAAAACTGCTACAAAGGGTACTTGTAGCAGTATGAAGAGAAAGGCGTATCCCAGATGACTGGAGAATTATAATTTGAGCACCAGTGCACAAGAACAAAGGGGACATTCAAACCTGTGGGCAGTAGAAAGGTATCAAACGCTTGTAACAAAGGGGACATTCAAACCTGTGGGCAGTAGAAAGGTATCAAACGCTTGTAACAAAGGGGACATTCAAACCTGTGGGCAGTAGAAAGGTATCAAATGCTTGTAACAAAGGGGACATTCAAACCTGTGGGCAGTAGAAAGGTATCAAACGCTTGTAACAAAGGGGACATTCAAACCTGTGGGCAGTAGAAAGGTATCAAACGCTTGTAACAAAGGGGACATTCAAACCTGTGGGCAGTAGAAAGGTATCAAACGCTTGTAACAAAGGGGACATTCAAACCTGTGGGCAGTAGAAAGGTATCAAACGCTTGTAACAAAGGGGACATTCAAACCTGTGGGCAGTAGAAAGGTATCAAACGCTTGTAACAAAGGGGACATTCAAACCTGTGGGCAGTAGAAAGGTATCAAACGCTTGTAACAAAGGGGACATTCAAACCTGTGGGCAGTAGAAAGGTATCAAACGCTTGTAACAAAGGGGACATTCAAACCTGTGGGCAGTAGAAAGGTATCAAACGCTTGTAACAAAGGGGACATTCAAACCTGTGGGCAGTAGAAAGGTATCAAACGCTTGTAACAAAGGGGACATTCAAACCTGTGGGCAGTAGAAAGGTATCAAACGCTTGTAACAAAGGGGACATTCAAACCTGTGGGCAGTAGAAAGGTATCAAACGCTTGTAACAAAGGGGACATTCAAACCTGTGGGCAGTAGAAAGGTATCAAACGCTTGTAACAAAGGGGACATTCAAACCTGTGGGCAGTAGAAAGGTATCAAACGCTTGTAACAAAGGGGACATTCAAACCTGTGGGCAGTAGAAAGGTATCAAACGCTTGTAACAAAGGGGACATTCAAACCTGTGGGCAGTAGAAAGGTATCAAACGCTTGTAACAAAGGGGACATTCAAACCTGTGGGCAGTAGAAAGGTATCAAACGCTTGTAACAAAGGGGACATTCAAACCTGTGGGCAGTAGAAAGGTATCAAACGCTTGTAACAAAGGGGACATTCAAACCTGTGGGCAGTAGAAAGGTATCAAGCGCTTGTAACAAAGGGGACATTCAAACCTGTGGGCAGTAGAAAGGTATCAAACGCTTGTAACAAAGGGGACATTCAAACCTGTGGGCAGTAGAAAGGTATCAAACGCTTGTAACAAAGGGGACATTCAAACCTGTGGGCAGTAGAAAGGTATCAAACGCTTGTAACAAAGGGGACATTCAAACCTGTGGGCAGTAGAAAGGTATCAAACGCTTGTAACAAAGGGGACATTCAAACCTGTGGGCAGTAGAAAGGTATCAAACGCTTGTAACAAAGGGGACATTCAAACCTGTGGGCAGTAGAAAGGTATCAAACGCTTGTAACAAAGGGGACATTCAAACCTGTGGGCAGTAGAAAGGTATCAATCACTTGTAACAAAGGGGACATTCAAACCTGTGGGCAGTAGAAAGGTATCAAACGCTTGTAACAAAGGGGACATTCAAACCTGTGGGCAGTAGAAAGGTATCAAACGCTTGTAACAAAGGGGACATTCAAACCTGTGGGCAGTAGAAAGGTATCAAACGCTTGTAACAAAGGGGACATTCAAACCTGTGGGCAGTAGAAAGGTATCAAACGCTTGTAACAAAGGGGACATTCAAACCTGTGGGCAGTAGAAAGGTATCAAACGCTTGTAACAAAGGGGACATTCAAACCTGTGGGCAGTAGAAAGGTATCAAACGCTTGTAACAAAGGGGACATTCAAACCTGTGGGCAGTAGAAAGGTATCAAACGCTTGTAACAAAGGGGACATTCAAACCTGTGGGCAGTAGAAAGGTATCAAACGCTTGTAACAAAGGGGACATTCAAACCTGTGGGCAGTAGAAAGGTATCAAACGCTTGTAACAAAGGGGACATTCAAACCTGTGGGCAGTAGAAAGGTATCAAACGCTTGTAACAAAGGGGACATTCAAACCTGTGGGCAGTAGAAAGGTATCAAGCGCTTGTAACAAAGGGGACATTCAAACCTGTGGGCAGTAGAAAGGTATCAAACGCTTGTAACAAAGGGGACATTCAAACCTGTGGGCAGTAGAAAGGTATCAATCACTTGTAACAAAGGGGACATTCAAACCTGTGGGCAGTAGAAAGGTATCAAACGCTTGTAACAAAGGGGACATTCAAACCTGTGGGCAGTAGAAAGGTATCAAACGCTTGTAACAAAGGGGACATTCAAACCTGTGGGCAGTAGAAAGGTATCAAACGCTTGTAACAAAGGGGACATTCAAACCTGTGGGCAGTAGAAAGGTATCAAGCGCTTGTAACAAAGGGGACATTCAAACCTGTGGGCAGTAGAAAGGTATCAAACGCTTGTAACAAAGGGGACATTCAAACCTGTGGGCAGTAGAAAGGTATCAAACGCTTGTAACAAAGGGGACATTCAAACCTGTGGGCAGTAGAAAGGTATCAAACGCTTGTAACAAAGGGGACATTCAAACCTGTGGGCAGTAGAAAGGTATCAAACGCTTGTAACAAAGGGGACATTCAAACCTGTGGGCAGTAGAAAGGTATCAAACGCTTGTAACAAAGGGGACATTCAAACCTGTGGGCAGTAGAAAGGTATCAAACGCTTGTAACAAAGGGGACATTCAAACCTGTGGGCAGTAGAAAGGTATCAAACGCTTGTAACAAAGGGGACATTCAAACCTGTGGGCAGTAGAAAGGTATCAAACGCTTGTAACAAAGGGGACATTCAAACCTGTGGGCAGTAGAAAGGTATCAAACGCTTGTAACAAAGGGGACATTCAAACCTGTGGGCAGTAGAAAGGTATCAAACGCTTGTAACAAAGGGGACATTCAAACCTGTGGGCAGTAGAAAGGTATCAAACGCTTGTAACAAAGGGGACATTCAAACCTGTGGGCAGTAGAAAGGTATCAAGCGCTTGTAACAAAGGGGACATTCAAACCTGTGGGCAGTAGAAAGGTATCAAACGCTTGTAACAAAGGGGACATTCAAACCTGTGGGCAGTAGAAAGGTATCAAACGCTTGTAACAAAGGGGACATTCAAACCTGTGGGCAGTAGAAAGGTATCAAACGCTTGTAACAAAGGGGACATTCAAACCTGTGGGCAGTAGAAAGGTATCAAACGCTTGTAACAAAGGGGACATTCAAACCTGTGGGCAGTAGAAAGGTATCAAACGCTTGTAACAAAGGGGACATTCAAACCTGTGGGCAGTAGAAAGGTATCAAACGCTTGTAACAAAGGGGACATTCAAACCTGTGGGCAGTAGAAAGGTATCAAACGCTTGTAACAAAGGGGACATTCAAACCTGTGGGCAGTAGAAAGGTATCAAACGCTTGTAACAAAGGGGACATTCAAACCTGTGGGCAGTAGAAAGGTATCAAACGCTTGTAACAAAGGGGACATTCAAACCTGTGGGCAGTAGAAAGGTATCAAACGCTTGTAACAAAGGGGACATTCAAACCTGTGGGCAGTAGAAAGGTATCAAACGCTTGTAACAAAGGGGACATTCAAACCTGTGGGCAGTAGAAAGGTATCAAACGCTTGTAACAAAGGGGACATTCAAACCTGTGGGCAGTAGAAAGGTATCAAACGCTTGTAACAAAGGGGACATTCAAACCTGTGGGCAGTAGAAAGGTATCAAACGCTTGTAACAAAGGGGACATTCAAACCTGTGGGCAGTAGAAAGGTATCAAACGCTTGTAACAAAGGGGACATTCAAACCTGTGGGCAGTAGAAAGGTATCAAACGCTTGTAACAAAGGGGACATTCAAACCTGTGGGCAGTAGAAAGGTATCAAACGCTTGTAACAAAGGGGACATTCAAACCTGTGGGCAGTAGAAAGGTATCAAACGCTTGTAACAAAGGGGACATTCAAACCTGTGGGCAGTAGAAAGGTATCAAACGCTTGTAACAAAGGGGACATTCAAACCTGTGGGCAGTAGAAAGGTATCAAACGCTTGTAACAAAGGGGACATTCAAACCTGTGGGCAGTAGAAAGGTATCAAACGCTTGTAACAAAGGGGACATTCAAACCTGTGGGCAGTAGAAAGGTATCAAACGCTTGTAACAAAGGGGACATTCAAACCTGTGGGCAGTAGAAAGGTATCAAACGCTTGTAACAAAGGGGACATTCAAACCTGTGGGCAGTAGAAAGGTATCAAACGCTTGTAACAAAGGGGACATTCAAACCTGTGGGCAGTAGAAAGGTATCAAACGCTTGTAACAAAGGGGACATTCAAACCTGTGGGCAGTAGAAAGGTATCAAACGCTTGTAACAAAGGGGACATTCAAACCTGTGGGCAGTAGAAAGGTATCAAACGCTTGTAACAAAGGGGACATTCAAACCTGTGGGCAGTAGAAAGGTATCAAACGCTTGTAACAAAGGGGACATTCAAACCTGTGGGCAGTAGAAAGGTATCAAACGCTTGTAACAAAGGGGACATTCAAACCTGTGGGCAGTAGAAAGGTATCAAACGCTTGTAACAAAGGGGACATTCAAACCTGTGGGCAGTAGAAAGGTATCAAACGCTTGTAACAAAGGGGACATTCAAACCTGTGGGCAGTAGAAAGGTATCAAACGCTTGTAACAAAGGGGACATTCAAACCTGTGGGCAGTAGAAAGGTATCAAACGCTTGTAACAAAGGGGACATTCAAACCTGTGGGCAGTAGAAAGGTATCAAACGCTTGTAACAAAGGGGACATTCAAACCTGTGGGCAGTAGAAAGGTATCAAACGCTTGTAACAAAGGGGACATTCAAACCTGTGGGCAGTAGAAAGGTATCAAACGCTTGTAACAAAGGGGACATTCAAACCTGTGGGCAGTAGAAAGGTATCAAACGCTTGTAACAAAGGGGACATTCAAACCTGTGGGCAGTAGAAAGGTATCAAACGCTTGTAACAAAGGGGACATTCAAACCTGTGGGCAGTAGAAAGGTATCAAACGCTTGTAACAAAGGGGACATTCAAACCTGTGGGCAGTAGAAAGGTATCAAACGCTTGTAACAAAGGGGACATTCAAACCTGTGGGCAGTAGAAAGGTATCAAACGCTTGTAACAAAGGGGACATTCAAACCTGTGGGCAGTAGAAAGGTATCAAACGCTTGTAACAAAGGGGACATTCAAACCTGTGGGCAGTAGAAAGGTATCAAACGCTTGTAACAAAGGGGACATTCAAACCTGTGGGCAGTAGAAAGGTATCAAACGCTTGTAACAAAGGGGACATTCAAACCTGTGGGCAGTAGAAAGGTATCAAACGCTTGTAACAAAGGGGACATTCAAACCTGTGGGCAGTAGAAAGGTATCAAACGCTTGTAACAAAGGGGACATTCAAACCTGTGGGCAGTAGAAAGGTATCAAACGCTTGTAACAAAGGGGACATTCAAACCTGTGGGCAGTAGAAAGGTATCAAACGCTTGTAACAAAGGGGACATTCAAACCTGTGGGCAGTAGAAAGGTATCAAACGCTTGTAACAAAGGGGACATTCAAACCTGTGGGCAGTAGAAAGGTATCAAACGCTTGTAACAAAGGGGACATTCAAACCTGTGGGCAGTAGAAAGGTATCAAACGCTTGTAACAAAGGGGACATTCAAACCTGTGGGCAGTAGAAAGGTATCAAACGCTTGTAACAAAGGGGACATTCAAACCTGTGGGCAGTAGAAAGGTATCAAACGCTTGTAACAAAGGGGACATTCAAACCTGTGGGCAGTAGAAAGGTATCAAACGCTTGTAACAAAGGGGACATTCAAACCTGTGGGCAGTAGAAAGGTATCAAACGCTTGTAACAAAGGGGACATTCAAACCTGTGGGCAGTAGAAAGGTATCAAACGCTTGTAACAAAGGGGACATTCAAACCTGTGGGCAGTAGAAAGGTATCAAACGCTTGTAACAAAGGGGACATTCAAACCTGTGGGCAGTAGAAAGGTATCAAACGCTTGTAACAAAGGGGACATTCAAACCTGTGGGCAGTAGAAAGGTATCAAACGCTTGTAACAAAGGGGACATTCAAACCTGTGGGCAGTAGAAAGGTATCAAACGCTTGTAACAAAGGGGACATTCAAACCTGTGGGCAGTAGAAAGGTATCAAACGCTTGTAACAAAGGGGACATTCAAACCTGTGGGCAGTAGAAAGGTATCAAACGCTTGTAACAAAGGGGACATTCAAACCTGTGGGCAGTAGAAAGGTATCAAACGCTTGTAACAAAGGGGACATTCAAACCTGTGGGCAGTAGAAAGGTATCAAACGCTTGTAACAAAGGGGACATTCAAACCTGTGGGCAGTAGAAAGGTATCAAACGCTTGTAACAAAGGGGACATTCAAACCTGTGGGCAGTAGAAAGGTATCAAACGCTTGTAACAAAGGGGACATTCAAACCTGTGGGCAGTAGAAAGGTATCAAACGCTTGTAACAAAGGGGACATTCAAACCTGTGGGCAGTAGAAAGGTATCAAACGCTTGTAACAAAGGGGACATTCAAACCTGTGGGCAGTAGAAAGGTATCAAACGCTTGTAACAAAGGGGACATTCAAACCTGTGGGCAGTAGAAAGGTATCAAACACTTGTAACAAAGGGGACATTCAAACCTGTGGGCAGTAGAAAGGTATCAAACGCTTGTAACAAAGGGGACATTCAAACCTGTGGGCAGTAGAAAGGTATCAATCACTTGTAACAAGGGGACATTCAAACCTGTGGGCAGTAGAAAGGTATCAAACGCTTGTAACAAAGGGGACATTCAAACCTGTGGGCAGTAGAAAGGTATCAAATGCTTGTAACAAAGGGGACATTCAAACCTGTGGGCAGTAGAAAGGTATCAAACGCTTGTAACAAAGGGGACATTCAAACCTGTGGGCAGTAGAAAGGTATCAAACGCTTGTAACAAAGGGGACATTCAAACCTGTGGGCAGTAGAAAGGTATCAAACGCTTGTAACAAAGGGGACATTCAAACCTGTGGGCAGTAGAAAGGTATCAAACACTTGTAACAAAGGGGACATTCAAACCTGTGGGCAGTAGAAAGGTATCAAACGCTTGTAACAAAGGGGACATTCAAACCTGTGGGCAGTAGAAAGGTATCAAACGCTTGTAACAAAGGGGACATTCAAACCTGTGGGCAGTAGAAAGGTATCAAACACCTGTAACAAAGGGGACATTCAAACCTGTGGGTAGTAGAAAGGTATCAAACGCTTGTCATGTTGCTTGAAAATGCTGGAAAGAGTGTTTGATAAATGAATACATAGGGTTGTAGAAAGTAAGAGGGGAGATGAGCAGTTGGAACTCAGATAAGAATACAAAGAAATTGACTTGATGTTTACAGTGAGACAAATGGCTGAGAAAAAGTTAAAGAGGAGAAAGAAGCCCATTTAGACATTCCTAGATTTGGACAAAGCATGCCAAAAGGTCCCAAGTAAGTATGAGTCTCCACCATATAATGCTTTAAATTTCCTATAAAGGAAGCCCATGAGAAATGTTGAAATGCACCTTAAAGACACTTTAACTGTTTCAGTTCAATGATTTATGAATGCCAAAAGTCTTTATTCATGCATTAAGACCAGTAAAGCAAAATTCTACTAACAGTAGGCATGACAAGGTTCTCCATTGTTATGGGGATGTTGTAGGCAGTAGCATAGCTAGGGTGGCGCAACAGGAGCAACTACCCCAATCTCAAAGTGTTGGGGGGAGCGTGATCAACCAATCTCAATATCTTATGCAACACCAGCTTTTAAAAGCTAGTATTGCATTTGCAGTCAAACCTGAGCACTACAGCACGTGTGTGTGTGTGTGTGGTTCAAACTGTAACAACTGTTTGCTACAGTTTAAAATAAAACAAATCACTTTTTTAACTAAAACCTTAGCATTGTAGCATTTTGTGCAGGCAGAGTACAAACTGTAGCAACTATTTTACTGCCAAATTTTCATAAGCAGCATCAGAGTGTTGAAATGCTAAACTTTAAATGCTGGTTATTTGTACTTCATCACTACTGCTGATTCTAAAACATTCTTTGGAAAAGTGTTAATATGAATACAGAGCTCAGATCAAAATGACCTATTGACAGCAATGAATCAATATGTCACCCCCCAAAAAACATTAAGAATTTGTCTTTCTTCTTTATCCTACAAAATACTTTAATGGATACCCAAGTAGCAATCAACAAACTGCAGTAACTTTATGGGTTGTGGTCATTTTTATTTATTTTTTAGACAGGGAGTTATCATCAAAGCAATATAATTGGTAATAGAAATGTCAATGTTTCTTGTTACATTAACAAAATGAACACATATTTTGACTTACAGAGAGGAGTGAAAATGTTACCATGTTTTTTTTTTCTATTCAGTAACAAAAAAAATAAATACATTCTTCTTATTAATACAAACAAAGCATTTTGCTTTCCAATTCATATGTAATACATGATGTCAGTACAGTGCAGAAAAAAATATTGTTTCTTATTTTGGAAAAGGTGCAGATTTCTGAGAAAGGTGAAAGTTGAGACAAAACGAATTGCATTGGCAGTTGTTATAAAGAGCATATTTATGTTAACAGTGTCTTACAATTAAATGCACTAAATTTGTAATTTATTGTCTACAATTGCACAATTGACTACATATGATTTTTTTCTTTACTATGGTTGTATTTTAGTGTTTTAGTGTCATAAAAAAGTTTTTATATGTTTTGAAGTTCAATCAATTCCGCTATTTTAGCATTTTTTGAGGTGACTGTCTCTTTAAGAATGGCTTGGGGGAGATTCTATTTGTCATGTGACTATATTGGTTATTTAATCATCCAAAACTGAATAAATGTATGTAGTTCTGAAAAAAGTTCTTAGAGCAGAATTAAAGCCCTTAACTCTTGTGGTTTATTGATTTATTTGCAATAATAAATCCAATGAATATGAATTCAAACTGGTTCTTGGAAGGTACAACAACAGTGTTTTTTGGGTTCCTCACATATGGCCATAGCACACACGTTTCATCTATCACATGCTTCACTTAAAGGAAAACTCCACCCTCTCCTGCAGTTTAATTCAATCCTTGGGATGCTTTGCTCCCTCTGATAGGTACCAGAAACCTGCTTGTACTTTATAAAAACTTCATTTCCCTGCCTTGGAATAAAAGTAAAGGAAAGTCCACCTACATTTTTTTAGGCTTAACTTCTCACATACTTTGCAGATGAATTTGTCTTTGCATTACATACCGCATACACTGAGAAGTCTGTAGTTTATCTTCTGGGGTATTACTGTCAGTCCTAGACAGGCAATTAATCCTGCTGCTATAAAAATACAGAAAGTTGTGAGACTATTTTCCACTGTCTTTATTGCAAAGAGGAGGAGAACTTAAACTGATTAACAGCTGCATCCAATGTAGCCATGCCTTTCATAGCAAAACAAAGCAATTAGATCAGTCAGGGATTTAAAGGCCATTGTCACCTCTTCTGACAAATTTTCATAAGCAGCATCAGAGTGTTGAAATGCTAAGCTTTAAATGCTGGTTATTTATACTTCTATATATACTGACTTAAATGTAGTATCAAACATTTCTGTGACATTTAGAGAAAAGTCAGAAAATATTTTTCTTGTAAAGTATCAACACATTTGGCATTTTCAGCACCCCCCAAGACAGGGCAGAACTGCCCCAATCAAGACTGCTCTACAGAAAGAAAGACAGGTGGCAGCCTTATCAACTAGCTGCACTAATACTATTTATAGAATTGTGTAGTATGCTTTTTTTGTGACATCCTTCCAGAGGGGTACACAGATCAATGGTAAGAGACACCCACTGACTTTGGGTCTGTCCTTACATATTGCAGTCTATTCCCTTAACAGTAGTAGCTGTCAGCTGTACATGATACAGGAAGGATCATGTACTGCGGTGAGAGTTTTCACACCTCATAATGAGAGTGTAGAGGAAGGGTGTGTCAATTCCTTAGAACTACAAAAGAATCCCTTTACAAAAGCCTGCTAACCTACTTTTTTTTGTAGGAAGTAGCTAACAGCTATTTATAGCATAGAACAAGCTGTGGCAGGCACACAAATGAGGCTCACTCAAGGAAATACAGAAACATTCTCTTGCAGAAGATGTGTTAGATGACAGTGCTTCACACTCCTGCCATTCTCTCTTAATGGCACGAGAAATCATCTTCCTTATGTCTAGCATGACTAATAAAGTGGATTAGAAATGGATTTTGGGAAGAAGAAATGAAAGCAAGAAAACAAGATAACATTACCTTGGCAGGCCCCATCAAACATCATTTTGTGAGAAACACATTAAAATTGTAAAATAAGCAGTTGGAGTGATTGTGAACATTTAAATGGCTCAGAAAACAAAGATGCAATGAAAAAAACATGCTTTTTGGTTCTAAGTTTGAATTTTCCTTTAAAAAATATAGACCATACAAAACCCAATACCAACTCCCCAGCACTTTCAACTTAACTCTTTATGGGCAGCAATACTGACCAATAGTTAACCTCATCATTTTTTTGAAATAAGAGACAAAAGTAATATTTTTCTCTTGGTACACAAGTGTTACTTCAAGTCCAACTGCATTCAGTCATAGACTAAATTTAAAAAAAATTCTACACGACAAATAAAAAAGACCTTGCAATAAATTCAATATACTTGTTTTTATTTTCTCTGCAAGTCACATTAAAAAATTACATGATTTCTACTACTATTTTTTTTCTGTATGTAAATAAAGACCCCTTCCTCTGCACATAAGTCTGCATCATGCTATTATGTGTGTGTTTTTTCAAATGCATATTACTAATTGGTTCTCTTGGCATACTTTAATCCAAGTTTACTGTATTATGATAGCACCACTCTTAAACAAACATCAAAATTCAAATCCACTGCCTTGATTCTATTTTCTTTTCAACAGTTTAGATCTTTCGTGCTGTGGAAAACCTGAGGGACAATATAGTTCACAGAAGGAAATAACTTGTTACAGCTTCAGTTTGTAAATATAAACAGCAGTTGGGTCGACATTAATACATTATAAACTGTCTTGGTAAATATACTAGAAAGTAACTGATATCCGCTCCCCTACCCTACCCCCAAATTCCACCCACCCCCAGTGCATCTAGACTTATACCTCTTTAACCTCTCCCATGTCCCCAAGGTCCAATCCCATCACACATCTCGTTAATTATCTACTATCTTATAATACTCTTCCTAATTGCCTTCATACTCTTGCCTACTTCCTCTTCACCTTTTACTTCTTCACCACTATGCCTTCTTATCCTATATCAACTCACCTTAAACTCCTATCACTACTCTTACTTCTGCCTTTCCTTTTCCTTCCTTATATCCTAACTGCCTATGAACATCTTAACTTCTCTAACTTCCAGCTATACACAAAGGATACTAACCCATTATCCTCATCACCTGCTCTTAAACACATCAACATTACTTCTGTAACTAATTACCTCCTCCCAAAGTATCATAGAGTTATCCACATTAGTTATAAACTACACCAAGTCAAAAAAAACATAACATATTGACTCTTGCTCTAATTCACAAACCAAGACTACACCTTCACCTCCTACTTGATGGTGACATTCATCCCAATCCTGGCCCATCCTCTTTTATACCAGCTAACCCAGAGGAACCTGCTTCCTCTCCCTTTTATACCCCTACTAGGCCTCCTAACTCCCTCTTCATATCTCATCTAAACATACGAAGTGTGAATAACAAAGTGACTCACCTTCATGCCCTACTAGATGTATATAACTTTAACATTCTCTGCCTCTCCAAAACTTGGCTAAAACCTACAACCCAGGACTATGAAATCACCCCTCCTGGGTATAACATTATAAGAATGGATCGCCCTAACAAGAAGGGTGGGGGAGTAGCCATATTACACAAAGCAGGCCTCCAAGTTACACCACTTGATTCACACCCACCTTTTGATGGTAATGCTGACGTTCTTATTACTAAGCTTCAGCTTAATATTAGTAAGGCCATCTACATTATATCCTCATATATACCTCCAGGTAATAACATCACCTCCCTTGAATATATCCTTAGCTGGCTATCCACTAACTACCCACAAGAAACCATTCTCCTAGGCGACTTTAATATAGACTGGAATACCTGTAATTCCAATAACCCATCTAACCATATAAACCTTTTTGGCTTCTCCCAAACTATCACTTCACCTACTCATATCCATAAGCCTAATAACAAAGAATCCACCCTAGATTGGATTCTTATAAATACTCTATCGACATCATATATGGCAGGTATCCTACCAGCAGACATTAGTGATCACTCACTAACGTACATAATTCGACATAAGACCAATATTAACAGTCCCTCAACATTTAAAACATCTCGTTGTAATAAACATTTTAACCCAGAACACTTCCAGAATGAACTGAGTGTATGCAACTGGTCATCCTTAAAACACCTGCAACTAGATGAAGCAGTGGCACACTTCAACTCCAAGTTCCTTGAAATCTTGGATTTCCATGCCCCCTTTCGTACTAGAAGGAACACTTCCAAAACTGCACCTTGGCTTACAAAGGAAATCAAGCAAAAGATTCTACTAAGAAACAAATTTTGGGCCAAATGGCGTTCCTCTAAAACCTCTGCAGATCACCTAAAATTTAAACAACTTAGAAACTTAACTAAAACATCTATACTACTGGACAAAAAAAACTTCTTCTTTCAGCTTCAACACTCCAACCAACAAAGTCCACAAAAATTCTGGTCAGGAATCAATAAATTACTACATCCCAGCAACTCTAAAACACCAACCCCCTCTGGAATCAGCACCAATACTCCAAAACTAATTGCTGATTCCTTCAATACCTTCTTCACTGAAGCTATCCAGTCACTTGCTAACTCTCTACCTCCTGTATCCTCCAATCTTTCTTCGACCTTAAAGAACCCACAACCCACTTTCCAACTCCAACCTGTGCCTACATCCTTTATCTGTACTCTCCTTCAAAAGCTTAAACCCTCTACCCCCTCTGCCGACCTCTTACCTGCTAAGTATCTTCAAATAGCAGCAAAATCTATTGCCTACCCTATCTCTATCCTAATTAATAGAACCATCACTGAAGGCACCATCCCATCCATATGGTAAATCTCACATATAATTCCCCTACACAAAGGTGGTAACTCAACAGAACTTTCTAACTACCGTCCAATTGCCCTACTCTCTCCCATAGCCAAAATCTTGGAAAAGTGCATCCATCGTCAACTGCTAGACCATCTCCTCCAAAATAACCTTTTAGCTAACTTGCAACATGGCTTTCGACCTTACCACAGCACCACTACAGCCCTCCTTTCATTCTCTGACCATATTAACAAGAACCGTAACCATAACACCCTGTCCTCTGCTATCTTCATAGATCTTTCAAAAGCATTTGATATGGTTAACCATCACCTTCTACTGAATATACTTAAGTCCCTTTCACTTGATAGTCAAGCTATACAGTGGTTCAAGTCCTACTTACACAATAGGCAACAGGCAGTACTCTGGAACAATACTCTATCTTCCCACCTTCCTGTCTCTCTTGGTGTACCCCAAGGTTCTATTCTGGGTCCTCTTCTATTCTCTATCATTATAAATGATCTATCTACTAGCATCCCACATGCTATATCCATTCAATACGCAAACTACTCTACCTTAATTTCCTCAGCTACTGAATCATCTGAACTACAGTCACTCACCCAAAGGGTCTTTGAATTTGTCGAAGATTGGTTTTTACAGCGTTGCCTCCTCCTTAACCCTAAAAAGACTAAACTTCTACTGTTTACTCTCACACTCAAGTCACCCCCACTTTACTTCACTATTAAATCTAAAAATAATACAGTTATATCCCCTGAAACATCCACTAAACTCTTGGGAGTGACAATTGACCACAGTCTTAACTTTGATACTCATATTAACACCACAATAAAATCAGTTAACCAAAAACTAGGCTCCCTCTATAGAATTAAACCTTTCCTTACTCCCATAGCAAGAACTTCTATTGCCCACACCCATCTCATCTCAACACTCTTTTATGCATCTCCTATATATATATATGAACCTATATACTAACCTATCTAAAAGCAACCTCAACAAGCTGTCAATAGCCTACAACAACATTGCCAGATTTACTACAGGCTCTCCTGCTAGATCCCACCACTGCCAAAATCTGAAACATCTGGGTTGGCTGGAACTACAGAACCATATTCTACTTTACCAGCTAACTATTACCCACAAAACCCTGTATCATCCAAGCAACACACCAATCCTCAAAAGTCTAATCTGCCCATATAAAAATCTTACAGACCTACGCTCTGCAAACAAATTACTCCTCTCTACTCATAAATCTAACAACAAAGCAGGAGAATCCCTCTTCACTAACACTGTAGGCAAAAGCTGGAACCTACTTCCTGTTGAACTTACATCTCTTTCTTCAACTTCACTATTTAAAAAGAAACTTAAATCATATCTTAAAACTCACTGGCTATGTCCCTGTACTAACCCTGACTAATCATCTCCCTCTGTTAGTCTTGCCCAACATCTTCTTTTTTTTTTCTGCATCTCTCTCTTTCTGTTACTTTAAATCCACCTTTCTGTTACTTTAAATCCACTACCATTAATGCTGACTTACTGTAACCAGGAACAACTGAATTGGCCATCTTACTGTCTCAACAAATTACTACCCTTCACCTAATTCTTACAATCCCATTTTAACTACTTTGTTCTCTTATTCCTGCTCATCACTTTACTTTGTGTGTCTTCCAACTATTTTTAAATCCTTCTCCCTCTTCTCATAGAAAAAAAAAAAAAATAATGTTTTTTGTTATATGTTTTGTTACCTTGGAACACATGTAATCATCTCATAATATTCTTGTAATTAACGTTTTAATGTACTGTATCTGTTAGTTTTCTATGTGGAGCTTTTCTCCCCGGGCCTCTACTGAAAATGGACATATATCCAGCTAGACTAGCCCGGTCAACAAATGTAAAATAAAATAAAATAAATAAATAAATAAATAAATATCCTGAAGTTTTTCAGTACTAGCTACTACATTATTTCCTACTGCTTTGCCAGTACTTTAATAAGAATAATGACGTATGTATCTGCAGTATCTTTACTTATATAATCATTATCAACTTGGTTTATTAAGAAAAGAAGTAAAAAGGGGCACATGCATTAAAAGACATTAAACAAATGTTAGAAAATCAGCTTAAAAAGAAAATGAATCATCACTAATCACCTGGCATGTTCTAAAGATGCACTAATCTGTGTTTCAATCACTCTACAACCTAGCAAAATGTTAAGTAGATGAGCTATCCAAAAAAATTACATAAAAGTATGATGAAAATCAAAAATATAAAAAAGCTTGAGACAGCAATGTCCTCTGTTTAATTTTACCTTCCAGGGTGGATGATACAGGCCTTACACGAACTCAACGAGGAACTAAACCCGCACATAAGGCAACTGTTTAATCTTAGCCTTACCACAGGATACATGCCCAAGGAGTGGCGTACGGCAACTGTGGTCCCACTCCACAAAGGCGGTGCCTCTACGGACCCTGGTAATTACCGCCCCATAAGCTTAACAAGCCTGGTCTGCAAAGCTATGGAGAGGATCATAATGGAACTCATAAACAAAGACATAGGGGACTTGCAGACATTGGACCTGACCCAGTTTGGCTTTGTCAAGGGCAGATCATGCCTTTTGAACTTGGTCGACTTCTTCGAAACAGTCACCAAGGCCATTGATCAGGGAAAGGCAGTCCATACAGCCTACCTTGACCTTGCAAAAGCTTTCGACACAATACCCCACTCGGGTATTATAGAGAAACTTATCAGCTTAAATGTAAACCCATATGTCACAAGATGGGTTGCAAACTGGCTAAAGGACAGAACCCACAGGGTTAGAGTTGCTGGCGCCATGTCAGACTCCAAGCCGGTCACAAGTGGTGTCCCACAGGGCTCAGTCCTTGGCCCCCTGTTGTTTGGCATCTACTTCTCAGAAGTACAGGCAAACATAGGAGGACTATGGCTGACAAAGTTTGCAGATGACTGCAAACTGTGCGCTATAGTGGAAAGTATATTGGACACAGATATCCTTCAGAGGGGTCTCACAGAAACTGATAGCTGGTGCCAGAGCCATGGCCTGAAGTTAAATGCCAAAAAATGTATAGTCATACCCTTCGGGAAAAACAAGGTAACCCCAAGCTACCATATAGGTGGCAATCCACTAAGCACAGAAGAGGTTATCAGGGACCTGGGGACCCAGGTTGACAGTGGCCTTTCTTTTGACACTCACATTGCTAAAGTGGTTAGAAAGACCTTCTACATTGCTCACCTGATTATGAAGGGATTCACATCCAGATCAAGTGAGGTCATTGTTCCCCTGTACTCTTCACTTATCAGACCAATGATCGAGTACAATGCCTCATTCGGGATGTATCTCACCCGACACCTGCAGCAATTGGAGAGACCCCAAAGGTTCCTCACCAAAAGGATAAAGGGACTCCAAAATCTGTCATATGCTGCCAGACTGAAGAAACTCCAGCTCTATTCAGTCGCATACCGTCTGCTCAGAGGTGACCTCTGCCTGACATACAAGGCCATGTCCAATCCGGAATTAATGTACATGCTCCACCTCAAAAAATCCAAATCTACCAGATCCACTAGAGCAAGCGACTTAAACCTTAGCACGGATATAAATAGGACATGCCAGAGGGATAGATTTGTCACCCAGAGACTCCCTATGCTGTGGAATAAAATCCCGGTCCATGTGAGGCAGAGCACCTCGCTGGCTCTGTTCAAGAGAAATCTTGACCGGTGGATGGGAGATCGTAGGTTTACCCCGGGAATCATCTCTGTGTCACTGCTGGACAGAGGCACAACAAACTAATGGGCACAGTATTTTTTAACATAAGGGGTGGCGTAAGCCACAAAACTTTGGGCTAGTCTTATAAATGCCTTAGGGCAGATAGCCTAGTATAAACCTTTGAACCTATGAATCTATGCCTATGGTCACAGCATTACGTTGTATGTGTTAGTTGTAGGGCTGTTGTAGGTAGTTTGTGTGTTTTAGAGGAAATCATGCCTTATGCCTATGGCTACTGTATTACATCCTGTTAGTTGTAGGGTTGTTGTAGGTAGTTTATGTGGTCTTGTTACACTTGGGCTCCAAACCAGCTACTTTGCATTAAGAATGTGTTTTTCTGTACATTTGTGCCAGAGGTATGCTGAACTAACTTTTCAGGGTTGGAGATTGCTGGTGGAAGGCTTATTGTGTGCTCTCCTGATCAGTAGTTAGCTTAAAACTTTTCTCTTTGTTAATATTTAAGCCTTGTGTTTGCATGGGCTTTGGCATAGATACTCAGAGCTGCTTGCCATTTGGCAACTTTGCTACTATTTGCTCAGAATCTGCATTCATCTGGAGCAATCCACTACTGAAAAGATAAAGATATGTATTTTTTTTACTTCTCTTATATGCTGTATCTGCACTTGTAGCAGTTTCTTAATTTATTTTCTGTTATTTTTGTACTTTATAGCAAAAAGAAAACTGCACTATTTACTGTTGCTTTAAGTAGTCAACTGCACTGTATTACATTGTATCAGTTAGTTAAAAAGGGTGATTGTGAGGTGGAGTTCAGGGAAGAGTTAAGACAGGCACTGTTGGCAGTGGAGAGTTACCGAATAGCTGGGTAACTACAGCAGAGCTAGTAAGGTAGACTGCTAGAAAGGTGCTTGGTGTGACATCTGGACAGAGGAAGGAGGACAAGGAGACCTGGTGGTGGAATGAGGAAGTACAGGAGAGTATGCAAAGGAAGAGGCTGGCGAAGAAGTGGGATTGTCAAAGAGATGAAGAAAGTATATACGAGTATAAGAAGATGAGACGCATGGCAAAGAGAGAGGTGGCAAAGGCTAAGGATAAGGCATATGGAGAGTTGTATGAGAGATTGGACACTAAAGAGGGAGAAAAGGACATGTACCGATTGGCTAGACAAAGGGACAGAGCTGGGAAAGATGTGCAGCAGGTAAAGGTGATAAAGGATAATGAGGGAAATGTACTCACAAGCAAGGAGAGTGTGTTGAGCAGATGGAAAGAGTACTTTGAAGGGCTGATGAATGAAGAGAATGAAAGAGAAAGAATGTTGGATGATATGGGGATAGTGAATCAGGAAGTGAAACAGATTAGCAAGGAGGAAGTAAGGTCAGCTATGAAGAGGATGAAGAATAGAAAGGCTGTTGGCCCAGATGACATACCAGTGGAAGCATGGAAGTGCTTAGGTGAAATGTAAGTGGAATTTTAACCAGATTGTTCAATGAAATTTTGGAAAGTCAGAGGATGCCTGAGGAGTGGAGAAAAAGTGTTTTGGTGCCTATCTTTAAGAATAAGGGTGATGTGCAGAGCTGCAGTAACTACAGAGGGATAAAATTGATCAGTCACAGCTTGAAGTTATGGGAAAGAGTAGTGGAAGCTAGGTTAAGAAGGGAGGTGATGATTAGTGATCAGCAGTATGGTTTCATGCCAGGAAAGAGCACTACAGATGCAATATTTGCTCTGAGAGTGCTGTTGGAGAAATAAAGAGAAGGTCAGAATGAGTTACATTGTGTCTTTGTGGACTTTGAGAAAGCATATGACAGGGTGCCTAGAGAGGAGTTGTGGTATTGTATGAGGAAGTCGGGAGTGGCAGAGAAGTATGTAAGAGTGGTACAGGATATGTATGAGGGTAGTGTGACATTGGTGAGGACTGCGGTGGGAGTGACAGATACATTTAAGGTGGAGGTGGGATTACATCAAAATCAGCTCTGAGCCCATTCTTATTTGCAGTGGTGAGGGACAGGTTGACAGATGAGATCAGACAGGAGGCCACGTGGACTATGATGTTTGCAGATGACATTGTGATATGTAGTGAGTAGGGACCAGGTTGAAGAGACCCTGGAGAGGTGGAGATATGCTTTAGAGAGGAGAGGAATGAAGGTCAGCAGGGCTAAAACAGAATATATGTGTGTAATTGTGAGGGAGGGTAGAGGAATGGTGAGGATGCAGGGAGTAGAGTTGGTAAAGGTGGATGAGTTTAAGTACTTGGGATCAACAGTTCAGAGTAATGGTGAGTGTGGAAGAGAGGTGAAGAAGAGAGTACAGGCAGGATGGAGTGGGTGGAGAAGAGTGTCAGTAGTGATTTGTGACAGACAGGTACCAGTAAGAGTGAAAGGGAAGGTCTACAAGAGGGTAGTGAGACCAGCTATGTTATATGGATTGGAGACAGTGGCAATGACGAAAAGGCAGGAGTCAGAGCTGGATGTGGCAGAGTTAAAGATGTTAAGATTTGCACTGGGTATGACTAGGATGGACAGGATTAGGAATCAGTATATTAGAGGGTCAGCTCAGTTTGGACAGTTTGGAAACAAAGCAAGAGAGGTGAGGTTGCGTTGGTTTGGACATGTGCTGAGGAGGGATGCTGGGTATATTGGGAAAAGGATGCTAAGGATGGAGCTGCCAGGTAAGAGGAAAAGAGGAAGGCCTAAGATAAGGTTTATGGATGTGGTGAGAGAGGACATGCAGGCAGTTGGTGTGAAAGAGCATGATGCACAGGACAGGAAGAAATGGAAACAGAAGATCTGCTGTGGCGACCCCTAACGGGAACAGCCGAAAGAAGATGATGAGTTAGTTGTAGGGCTGTTGTAGGTAGTTTGTGTGGTCTTGTTACACTTAGACTCGTTAGCTATTCTACATTAAGAAGGTGTTTTTCTGTCCCTTGTGGGAGAAGTGTGTTATCTAACCTGTCTGAGTTAGGAATTGCTGGTGAAAGGCTTACTGTGTGCTTTTCTTATTGCTAATTAGCTTAAAACTTATTTCTGTTGCCTTATATATAAGCTTCACATTTGTGCTGTGCTGCTCTTCAATCTACAACCAGTTACCAGTTCCCTGTACAGATACAAAAGCCTAGAAGCTCAGTTTTTCCCTAAAGAGCTGCCAGTGAAACCCTTCCAAGATTTTCTGCTGCTCTAGGAGCAACTCAGTTGCACACTGAGCAGAGTTGTCTTATTGATCAGCATTAGCCTACACAAATTATAGGTCCCTCTTGTAGTCTCCGTCCTACCAGCACAGTCCCAAATTAATCTATTCCCTTCACTAATAAATCATAGAGTAAGAGCCTGGTAGTTTCCCATCATCTCTCTAGCCAGCCTGATAGACATGGGCATCCTGAGGCAATGCAGCAATTGTATCATTGATACTGACAACTTACACCTGAAACAAACAAATACTTTATGTGAGAAATGTAGTTACACTATGAAATTGGAGGCCAGACTCTCACATAAGGACAAATCAAATGCCAACCAGGTTGTCAGCACACCCACACACACACACACACACACACACACACACACACACACACACACACACACACACACACACACACACACACACACACACACACACACTTCCTACACCAAATAAGGACATGACACATAAACCCCATATGCGGAGGTACTCATTAGCAACTTAGCAAAAAATCAGAGGCCTGTCAAATGGAAACCACTTACACACATAACAATGCAGAAAAACAGAAATGAAAAAAGAAAAAACAGCCACTGTCGAAGGTTCAAGCAAGACAGTATTTGTTAAAACTAATCGCTTTCACCCAACTTTGCACTGGGCTTCATCAGAGTCATCTGTCTTGCTTGTATCTTTGGAGGTGGTTGTTTTTTTTTTTTTTTCTGAGTTTGTATACACCCTTTGGGTGGTATTTAAATGCAGGAAAAACAACCAGAACACATAATAAAACACACACCAGTGTCTCAATAAGCCTATATGGTGTAAATCCACAAAACCTAATGTATTGGTCATAGGCGACTCCATTGTGAGACACATGGATCTTCCCCTCACCAGGCTGGATAAGAAGTGAGTTACGGTTAGCTACATGTCAGGTGCCAGAATCTATCAAGTCACTCAGGTACTCAGTTCACTCAACCACAAGTTTTCATATGACTCCATCATAGTCCCTGTGGGGGTGAATAACTTGAGATGTACCTCACTGGACTTTATGAAGAGAGACATTACTCAAATTATGTGTCACAGCTTGGTATAAGCCTAGCCTTAAGCAGTATTCTACCTTCTCCAAGGATGATGCCACAACACAAACAACAAATGATTGACTTTAATAAATGGTTTCACTTCTGGTGTCAGTCCAAGGGAATCCAATATCTGTCAGATTGGAAAGATATGGCCAACAGGCCATGCTGCTTTGCTAGAGATGACCTGCACCTGTCTCCTATATGTTTTCAGATACTGGCAAAGGCATTAGCCGCCCATATCATGCCTTTTAGGCAGTGCCAAAATAACCTCCCTCCCAACATAACAAAATCCTCTTTAGATAAACTCAAAGTACTGCTCATAGGTTCATAGGTAGGTACTAGGCTATTAGCCCTAGGGCCTATATAAGCCTAGCCAAAAAGGTACCCTGGCTTTCGCCACCCAAGAAAATTATTTTCCTGTGTCCCTGTCGAGCATAGCCACAGAAGTGATCCCTGGGGTGAATTTTCTATTTCCCATCCAGTCATCAAGATTTTTCTTGAAGAGTGCTAATAAGGAGCTTTGTTTGACATAGATAGGTAGTCTGTTCCAGAGTATGGGAAGTCTCTGGGACAGGAATTTATCCCTCCAGCATGTTCTGTTTATTGTGGTGACAAGGTTTAGGTCCCTAGAGCATGTAGCTCAGAGGGATTGGGATTTCTTTAAGTGGAGCATGTCCAACAGCTCTGGGTTTGACATAGCTTTGTATGTTAGGCAGAGATTGCCTCTGAGTAGGCGATATGTGACAGAGTAAAGCTGGAGTTTTTTGAGACGGTCTGCGTAGGGCATCTGTTTGAGGTCAGTAATCCTCTTTGTGAGGTATTTCTGTGGCCTTTCCAGTTGTTGTAGATGTCTTGTGAGGTACATACCAAAAGAGGCATTGTACTCTATAATGGATCTAATGAGTGATGAGTAGAGGGGAGCAATGACCTCTTTTTTTTTTCTGGATGAGAAACCTTTTGTGATGAGGTGAGCCACATAGAAGGATTTCCTGACCACTGTGGCGATGTGATTATCAAAGGAGAGATTACTGTCCACCTGTCCCAAGGTCTCTTATCACACTTTCAGCATTAAGTAGACTACTACTTATGTGGAAGTTCACGAGTACAGAGTTTTTACCAAAGGGGATGACAATACACTTTTTGGCATTGAGCTTCAGGCCATGGCTTTGACATCAGGCATCTGTCTCAGTGAGGCCCTTTTGTAGTATGTCCACATCGTTAGGAGTTTCGATTATGGCTCCTAGTTTGCAGTCATCTGTAAACTTTGCTAGCCAAAGACCTTCTGTGTTAGCCTGTACTTCAGAGAAGTAGATACCAAACAGGAGAGGACCCAGGACTGAACCCTGTGGTACTCCACTTGTCACTGGTCTGAAGTCGGATTTGGAGTCTGCTACTTTCACAGTGTGAGTTCTGTCCATGAGCCAGTTGGCAACCCATCTTGTGACATAAGGATTTATAGCTAGTTTAGTGAGCTTATCTATAATTCCAGAGTGGGGGATGGTGTCGAAAGCCTTGGTGAGATCTAGATAAGCTGTGTGAACCACCTTACCCTCATCTATGGCTTTGGTGACTGCTTCAAAGAAGTCAATCAGGTTTTGGAGACATGATCTGCCTTTTACAAAACCGAACTGGGTAGGGTCCAGAGTTTGGAGATTACCAATGTCTTTGTTTATGAGTTCCATGATGATACGTTCCATGGCCTTGCAGACCAGGCTCATCAGGCTAATATGGTGGTAGTTCCTGGGGTCCGTCATGGCTCCCCCTTTGTGGAGTGGATAACCATCATGGTGCGCCATTCAGTGGGCACAAAGCCTGAGGTGAGACTATGATTGAAAATGGTACTTAGGTAGGGTGCCAGTTCATTCTGTAGTTCATGTAGAATACAGCCTGGGATATTGTCAGGTCCTATGGATGCTGTGTTCTTGGCTTTGGAGAGTGTGGTTTTTACCTGTGCAGCCTTGATTACAGGAACTTTGCATTCTTCCGGTATAGAGATGGGCCCTCTAGGGGGTGAGAGGGGGATAAAGTTAGCAATGAACCTATCTGCCAGGATGTTGGCAATATCAGTTGGTTCTGTATATTTAGTGCCATTGTGCTGTAAATCAGAGCAGATCTGAGTGTTGCCATTGAGATTCTTGACATAGCTATAGAATGCTTTGTGGTTGTCTTTAGAGTCAGTTGCAATTTTGTTTTTGTAACTAGCCTTGGAGGATTTTATGAGGGATCTCAGCTTCTTACTGAGGTTGATCAGGGAGTTACTCCAGTCATGGGATTTTACTCTTTTTTGCAACATTCTTTCTTCTGTTGTAGAGTTTGTTTATGGCAGAGGACCACCAAATTGGGTTCATTTTTTTGGAGGATAGCATCTTGGTTCCATTAGGGATAGCATGATCCATGCACTCGTGTAAGTGCTTATAAAGTGCATTTGTGTAGGATTCAGCAGTCGTACCTCTATTGTCCATCTGCATGGGTGTCATGAAGTTTGCCACTTCTGCCTTAAGAAGTGTGAAGTTGGCTTTGGAGAAGTTTTTTATGGTGGTTTCCCTAATTGGGGGTGGGTCGGATGTGGATGTCTAGGGTGCTGCTTGATACTAGGGGTCTAAACAAAAATCTGCACTCCTCACTTTGGAAGATGCTTTTGTCTGTGCAGTCACTGACACATGGTTTAAAGGCATGGAAAGGACCCCAGCCATGCAGGGCTACAATGCCTTTCATAAGTTCAGACCACAAACTGAGCATGAAAGAACCAAAGGAGGAGGTGTATGCATCTTCATTAAGGATAAGTACACCTCGAGACTGGTCAAATACTATGAATCTGTTGAGCTACTCCATGTCCAGTTCACTATAGGCAAAGCTCCCTACCACATCATAGCTAGCTATAGGCCCCCCACCATGAAACAGAAAAAGCATACTGCACACCTGAACTTACTGGAGTAACTTGCCATACATCCCAACACCTTACACGTGGGTGATTTTAATGATCCCAGCATCGAATGGGAAACATATATGACCACAAACATGTTGGCTCTGAGGTTCTTGGATTTTGTCAGTGTAAATGCTCTGAAGCAGCTATTCAGCACACCCACAAGAGGCGCAAATGTCCTGGACACAGTACTCACTAATATGGGTGAGCATTGCACTCCTTACCCAATGTGATGTCTTTCCTGGTAAGATTGGACAATAAATCAGTCTCATTCAATATAATTATAAAACCAGATACCCCATCAAACTCACAAATGCTTGAACATTTTTCAAAGACAAGCTTCCTTCTATTAAGCGATGGTATAAGAAGTTTCAAAGCCCCTTTGATGCAGATAATACAGACTCCTATACAGAGGTGTACAACAATGCCCGATATAACCACGTAAGCAGTTGTATAGAATCCACTGAACCTGACTGGATTAGAACTAGGTCTTGTTGAGAAAAGATGGCACCTTGGTGACCCCTAGTATAACCAGAGTATAACAAGAGAAAGAAACTGATGTCCAAGAACAAAAGGGAACTGTATCAGCAGAGGAAGAAATCCCTCTCTACCTTAAACAAACAAATTAGAGATACTGTCAAGTCCTCCAAAGCTACTTAGGAAATAAAAATAGCCTCCCTAGCTAAGGATAATGACAAGGCATTCTTTAACTATGTCCAAAATCTAAACGGGAATACTCAGTTATGCCCTGAACTGGTTGTGGATGGCACCGCCCACACTCAGCCAGAGATAATAGCCAGCCTGCTAGCTGATCCTCTCCAGTCATCTGACCAAGGAGACCTGCCACGATTCCTCAACCTATTATCTCAAGAGACCAGGTCATCTCGGTTCTGCCCAAGGATACCCGCCACGATTCCTCAACCTATTATCTCAAGAGACCAGGTCATCTCGGTTCTGCCCAAGGATACCCGCCATGATTCCTCAACCTATTATCTCAAGAGACCAGGTCATCTCAGTTCTGCCCAAGGATACCCGCCACGATTCCTCAACCTATTATCTCAAGAGACCAGGTCATCTCGGTTCTGCCCAAGGATACCCGCCAAGATTCCTCACCCTATTATCTCAAGAGACCAGGTCATCTCAGTTCTGCCCAAGGATACCCGCCAAGATTCCTCAACCTATTATCTCAAGAGACCAGGTCATCTTGGTTCTGCCCAAGGATACCCGCCAAGATTCCTCAACCTATTATCTCAAGAGACCAGGTCATCTCGGTTCTGCCCAAGGATACCCGCCACGATTCCTCAACCTATTATCTCAAGAAACCAGGTCATCTCGGTTCTGCCCAAGGATACCCGCCACGATTCCTCAACCTATTATCTCAAGAGACCAGGTCATCTCGGTTCTGCCCAAGGATACCCGCCAAGATTCCTCAACCTATTATCTCAAGAGACCAGGTCATCTCGGTTCTGCCCAAGGATACCCGCCAAGATTCCTCAACCTATTATCTCAAGAGACCAGGTCATCTCGGTTCTGCCCAAGGATACCCGCCACGATTCCTCAACCTATTATCTCAAGAGACCAGGTCATCTCGGTTCTGCCCAAGGATACCCGCCACGATTCCTCAACCTATTATCTCAAGAGACCAGGTCATCTCGGTTCTGCCCAAGGATACCCGCCACGATTCCTCAACCTATTATCTCAAGAGACCAGGTCATCTCGGTTCTGCCCAAGGATACCCGCCACGATTCCTCAACCTATTATCTCAAGAGACCAGGTCATCTCGGTTCTGCCCAAGGATACCCGCCATGATTCCTCAACCTATTATCTCAAGAGACCAGGTCATCTCGGTTCTGCCCAAGGATACCCGCCAAGATTCCTCAACCTATTATCTCAAGAGACCAGGTCATCTTCAACCTATTATCTCAAGAGACCAGGTCATAAGATTCCTCAACCTATTATCTCAAGAGACCAGGTCATCTCGGTTCTGCCCAAGGATACCCCACGATTCCTCAACCTATTATCTCAAGAGACCAGGTCATCTCGGTTCTGCCCAAGGATACCCGCCACGATTCCTCAACCTATTATCTCAAGAGACCAGGTCATCTCGGTTCTGCCCAAGGATACCCGCCAAGATTCCTCAACCTATTATCTCAAGAGACCAGGTCATCTCGGTTCTGCCCAAGGATACCCGCCAAGATTCCTCAACCTATTATCTCAAGAGACCAGGTCATCTCGGTTCTGCCCAAGGATACCCGCCACGATTCCTCAACCTATTATCTCAAGAGACCAGGTCATCTCGGTTCTGCCCAAGGATACCCGCCACGATTCCTCAACCTATTATCTCAAGAGGCCAGGTCATCTCGGTTCTGCCCAAGGATACCCGCCACGATTCCTCAACCTATTATCTCAAGAGACCAGGTCATCTCGGTTCTGCCCAAGGATACCCCACGCCCATTCCTCAACCTATTATCTCAAGAGACCAGGTCATCTCGGTTCTGCCCAAGGATACCCGCCACGATTCCTCAACCTATTATCTCAAGAGACCAGGTCATCTCAGTTCTGCCCAGGGATACCCGCCATGATTCCTCAACCTATTATCTCAAGAGACCAGGTCATCTCGGTTCTGCCCAAGGATACCTGCCACGATTCCTCAACCTATTATCTCAAGAGACCAGGTCATCTCGGTTCTGCCCAAGGATACCTGCCATGATTCCTCAACCTATTATCTCAAGAGACCAGGTCATCTCAGTTCTGCCCAAGGATACCTGCCACGATTCTTCAACCTATTATCTCAAGAGACCAGGTCATCTCGGTGCTCTTTATGGCTAAAAACACTGCATCAATGAAATGAGACAACATCCCAGGTTGCCTTTTAAACAACTTAAAATATGACCTAGTAGACCAACTTGGATCTCTGTTTAACCACAGCCTGCAAACTTACTGTGTTCCAACAGAATAGATGACAGCAACAGTAATCCCTCTACACAAAGGGGAACCATTAACTAACCCTGGAAATTATAGACCCATAAGCTTGACTAGCCTCATCTGCAAGGCCATGAAAAGAATCATTATGGACCTTATTAACATAGGGGTCTATATTAAATCATCAAATGCTTAGAAAAGCGAATGATGATTTATTGACCCCATGTAAGCGAAAGCTTACAAACTCGAATGCTTGGAACAGCAATTTTTTTTCAAGGGAAAAAAATGTGTTTATATTACCCTATAGTATGCTTTAAATAGCGAATGCTATTTCATGATACCTAAAATATCTAAATCACAAAATATCGAACATTCAGAACAGCAAATATTTTTCCCAGGAAAAAAAATTGCTGTTCCGAAACATAAACACACAACACAAGCATACCAAAATAAATAAACCACATGCATACAATTAACAAAACCATAATTCTAACCCTACCCTACTACCTATCCACTCACCTTAACCCAACCCTAACCCTAAATTCCCTAACTACCACACACTCACCTTACCTGCTCCCTAACCCTAAAGTCCCTAACTACTGCACATTCACCTTACCCACTCCCTAGCCCTAAAGTCCCTAACTACCGCAAACTCACCTTACTCGTTCCCTAACCCTAAAGCCCCTAACTACTGCACACTCACCTTACCTGCTCCCTGACCCTAAAGTCCCTATCGCACACTCACCTTACCCACTCCTTAACCCTAATGTCCCTAACTATCGGACACTCACCTTACCCTGATCCGTTCCCACACTTACCTTAACCCGGTCCGTAACCTCCGTTCGCATACTTACCTTACCCCGGTCCATAACCTTCCCACCACAGTAGAGTAAATAGCAAAGCCATGGAACGGACAACCGAAATCTTACCCTAGGTAAGATTTTGAAGTTCCGTGGCTTTGCTATTTTCAGTTTTTGACAAAAACAGGTTGATATTATAGCATTCGTAGTTTAAAACCTTCAATACTATAATACAGACCCCCTAAAAAAAATCACTGTTCCAAAAAAAAAAAAAGCACTTAAAACATAACATAAAGTGGGGGGCTTTGCCCCCACACCTCCTGACGTGGTGGGCTGTCACCCCCATACCCCCCTACTTAAATATACCAACTCCGAGATCGCACTACAGTGATGAAAATGGCAAAGTAATGGACGTGGCCAAGCCATTTCTTTCCCAGGGAACGAATTTGCTTATATGCGGCTTCTTCATTTTGCCTTTTCGTTTTTTCAAGTTCGACCAAGACGCATTCGAAAGAATGCATATTCAGTCATCTAATAAGAACCCTTAACAAGGGCATAGATAATCTCCAAACTCTGTAACCAACCCAGTTTGGATTCATTAAAGGTAGATCATGCTTATTAAACATGGCTGACTTTTTAGAGAAAGTCACTAAGGCCTTGGATGAGGGAAAGACAGTGCATACCACCTATATTGACCTATCCAAGTCATTTGATACAATTTCCCACTCAGGTATTATAGACCAACTCTCCCAATTGAAAATTAACCCATACATTACCAGATGGGTAGCCAACTTGCTCACCGACAGGACACATACTGTCAAAGTGGGTGACTTCACCTCTAACAAAAGACCAGTCACCAGTGGCGTACCACAGGGTTCTTTGCTGGGCCCCTTACTGTTCAGAAGTCCAGGCAAACTTGAATGGCCTGTTGCTGACCAAGTTCATTGATGATTGCAAATTGGGAGCAATCCCTGAGTCCCCCAACAATGTTAATATACTGCCGACAGGATTCATACAGACAAATGGTTAGTGACAAAACCATGGATTAAAGCTAAATGCAAAAAGAAATACATTATTATTCCCTTTGGGAAAGCTGACATCCCTGCTAATTACATTATAGACAGACCCAGTGGTACATGATCTGGGTACTCAGGTTGATAGCAACCTGAACTTTGACCACCACGTATCCAAAGTAGTAAAGAAATCCTTCCATGCAGCACATCTTATAAGTAAAGGCATTGCATCTAGATCTAAGAATGTTATAGTTCCATTATATTTTGCCCTCATCAGACCAATAATTGAGCACAGTGCTCCCTTTTGCATGTACCTCACCAAACACCTGCAACAACTGGAGAGAACACAGTGGTTTCTCACCAAGAAATTACATGGTACACAAAACAAGTCTTACTGGGAGAGACTGAAAGCCCTTGTGACACTGCCAACCCAGCTAACTGGAATTTTGTAAATAATTCTGTGTCATTTGTGAATATTGATATGATTTATATATAACTGTATGTTATGTACTAAGCTTCAAGAATGTAACTACAGCATACTCTGCTGGAACATAGAAGATTAACTTACAAAATTTCAAGAAAATAAGTTGAAATTAAGTGCTTTACGATGTGCTATAAATGTTAGTTTCATTGCAACATGGAGACAGAATGTCTAGAGCTAGAAGGTTTTTCTATTGTCTTGGAGAGAAGTAGTTACTAGGTTTATAATGTAAACATGTTTTATTGCTTTATGACGTCCTAGCAGCTGCACAGTTCTGAGAGATTATTTTTCACACAGAGGTGTAAATTTTAAGTTTCTGTTTAGCTTGGGTGCTAAAGCCAGGTGACAAAAAGTTATGTCATCCAAGCTAACCCATCAGTAATATTTGATACTGGTTTAAGAACTCTCTCAGAGAGAGACTGTGCGTTTTGTATTTTGTCTTTGGGCTGGAAACATCCACTCATCATCACATCTGCACTTGTCTGTAATTAAGATTCAGGGCATAATATCTCTTTTAGATATAGATAGGAATATAGTAAAGATTTGTTTAGATGTTTTCTGTATTTATTTGAGACTGTCTTGCAATGTTATTTTAAAATATTTCTTGTGATTTTGAACTCTGAAGTAACGGTGTTGATTGACTGAGTATTGTCTTGTTCTTTTATTATTTATTACTGAATATATTTAAACCTGTCTTTGTGGCTAATATTTGTGAAACATATTTAAGCTCTTACAGTACTTGCATATGTATTTGGTGACACTGTACATGCCACTCCTAAATAGCCTTGGTCTTGGTCAGACTACCATTTGGATTAATAGTAACATTACACAGTAGGATAGGACACCCTTTGTAAGGGCCTTATAGTAGCTGATAAGGGTGGCTGATGGCAGCTGGAACTACCTTATAGTCTGGGAAAAAGGGGGCATAGCTAGTAAATCTGTGCCAGCCTTTCCCAGGTGTGTGTGTGTGTGTGTGTGTGTGTGTGTGTGTGTGTGTGTGTGTGTGTGTGTGTGTGTGTGTGTGTGTGTGTGTGTCAGCTACTTGAGCAGGGACACAAAGCACTGATTGGACAGACAGGGTGCTGGAGGTCTTAGCTTGGCCACTCAGCTGAGATCTCAACCCTATAGCTGTGCCAGTGGAGAGTCTTATTGGGGATCTGGAGAAAGAGGGAGAAACCAGTCCCAGACTGACTATGATCTCTGTGTGTTCTTAAGGGACATTGTACTTTATTGTGTGTGTGTGTGTGCACTTGTCATTCTCCCATTGTGTACATCCCTCACTGTTACCAGTGGTGAGGATTGAGGATTTTTGATTACTGGGCCAGTGCAGGGGTGTCACAGCCTTATCTTTGTATTGTGTCTCCTACAGGTTGCTAAGGGGTGACCTCTGCCTGGCTTACAGGCAGTGTCTGACCTAGTCCTGATGGAAATGCTATACATTTGTAAATCAAACTACAAGAGAGTCACTTGCTCCAGGTCATGCTGGAGAGATAGATACATCTCCCAGAGACTGCCACTTCTCTGGAACAAGCTTCCAGTTCATGTGAAATAGAGCCTCCCTCGACCCGCAACCTAGATCAATGGATGGTAACTGCAAATTCAGTCCTAAGGTGGCACCCTTGTCCCTCCTGGACAGAGGAAGTCATTATTAGCTACCATAGACCCTTATCTTTGCAAACTTCACTCACCTAACCACTGACAAATGGTGCAACTCAGGATAAATATGGCTAAGCTTGTAAGGGCTCTAGGAGCATTAGCCTAGTAGCCTTCTATGAAACTATGAACCTAAAACCGCAGAACTCTTCTGGTTGGTCTGCTGTTATTCGATAACATTTACTCTGTTGCATATTATTAAAAGTTTAGGCATATATGTGCCTATAGAAATGGTTATCAAAGCACTTTAGAATAAGAAACAGCTTACTAAAGACAAAAAAGAATTATTAAATTTCCTGAGCAGCTTGCTTGGCAACAATTCCATTTGTAACTGATAAAACTCTAATGAGTTGTCTGATGAACTTGGGCATCCTGAGGCAATGCAGCAACTGCCTCATGTACACCGACAACACTTTTCTCTTACCTCCCAACACTCAGACTTGTGAGAGATGCACTTATATATCCAAACTGGAAGCCAGTCACTCTCCAGCCAAGAAAGGAATCGCTGGTCAAGTAGAGAAGGTCAACACTTGCTCCACACCACATGGAACACATAGCCCTCCAGAACACACACCAGCACTGCCTCCACATAAAAACACAAACCACACACTCACCTTTGTGGAGGTTCCCAATAAAAATCTATCCAAACAGCAGAGACCTCCAAGGCAGAAATGCACTCAACCACCACAACACAACATTAATCACGAGACACATAACTCTTCTAAACAGTGTGCCACTCAACAAAAGCCCCTAAGGCAAAACAGCATGCTCAACACATTAGTCAGAGATGACTTGATGGTGAGGCACACTGATGTCTCACTCTCCAGGTGAATAAGGAGAAATGCACAGTCAGCTGCCTGTCAGGTGCCAGAATCCGCCACATAACCCATGCACTCAGGTCCCTCAACAACAGGTACAAATATGACTCAGTCATTGTGCATGTGGGTGTGAATGACCTGAGATGTACCTCTCTGGGCTACATAAAAAGAGACATGGAGGAGCTCTCGGATTATGTAGCCGAGGCGGGTATGACCCTAGCCCTGAGCAGCATCCTACCATCACCTAGAATGATACCACAGTACAAAAAGAAAATGATTGATTGCAACAATTGGCTAAGTTTCTGGTGTCATTCTAAGGGGATCCATTATCTGTCTGCTTGGGATGACATGATTGACAGACCTTTATGCTTTGCCAGAGATGGCCTGCATCTGTCACCCCTGGACTTCCAGATACTGTCCAAGGATCTTGCCAACCCTATAGTGCCTCTTTAGGCAGTTTACCAAAGACCAATTTACCACAGTAACAGCTACAACCAAATGCAATCTGAGGGTCATGCTGCTCAATGCTAGAAGTCTAAATCTCAAAATCCACTCACTCGAAGCACTCATTAAAATGGAGAACATCGACATTTGTGCTGTAACAGAGACCTGGTTTAAGGCAGCAGAAAGCATCCCTACACTACCAGGCTATAACCCATTCCACACCTTTCAGCCCCAGAACTTGGACTGAAGCTCCAAATGTGGTGGTGTTTCCATATCCATAAAGGATGCGCACACCTCCAGACTGGTAACCCAACATAACACCTCAGATGCAGCTAACATTGGGTAAGACAGCGATTCAGGTCGTAGCCTACTCTAGGTCCCCAACCATGTCCCAAGACTCACACTCCACATTCCTAAGCACCCTGGAGAATACTAGGGGCCAACCTAACCCTGTCATACTAGGCAACTTCAACTACCCCTCTATTAACTGGGAAAACTACTCATCTACCAATACACTTGCCCAACATTTCCTGGAGTTCATTAATTCCAATGCCCTGGACAAGCTTGTTCTTACCCCCACTAGAGGAAGCAACATCCTTGACCTGGTTATTACTAACATGGGCAACTGTTGCTCTACACCAATAGTCAGCTCCTCCCTGGTTAGATCTGACCACAAACTAATCACCTTGGAAATCCACATCCCTTCCACCCCCTGTAAAGGTAACCACCATAAAATCTTCTCCAAAGCTAACTTTGAGCTCCTAAAAACAGAGGTGGCTAACTTCATGGCACCCATGCAAATGGAAATAGTTGCATGACCACCGAATCATACACCAATGCATTGTACTAACACATACACAAATGCATGGATCTCGCCATACCCAATAGAACCAAGATGCTCTCCTCCAAATAAAGGAAGCCAATCTGATGGTCTCCTGCCATAAACAAACTCTACAACAGAAGGAGGAAACTGATGCGGAATAAGGTGAAGTCTCAAGACTGGAAAAGCTCCCTTATCAGCCTCAACAAAAAGTTGAGATCCCTCATCAAATCCTCAAAAGCTAGCTATGAAAACAGAATTGCAGCAGATAGTAAAGACAACCACAAGGTCTTCTATAGTTATGTAATTGTCTCTGAGCTACTGCACAATCGTACCTCCTATACCAAGCCAACAGATATTGCCAATTTACTGGCTGACAGATTCAGTGCAAACTTTACCCCTCCCCCCAAAGGACCAATCACAATACAAGTAGATTGCCAGGCACCCAGTATTACTGCTGCGCAGGTTTAAACAGACTTGTCCAAGGCCAAGAATACAGCTTCTATGGGACGTGACGATATCCTTGGTGGTGTTCTACATGAACTACAGAGTGAAGTGGCACCTCACCTGTGTGCTCTGTTCAATCACAGCCTCACCACAGGCTTTGTCCCTACCAAATGGCGCACTGCTGCAGTCATCCCTCTCCACAAAGGGGGAGCGACTACAGACCCTGGGAACTATCACCCCATTAGCCTGATGAGTCTGATATGCAAAGGTATGGAACATATCATCATGGACCTAATAAACAAGGATATTGGGAATCTCCAAACTCTGGATCTCACACAGTTTGGTTTTGTGAAGGGTAGATCATGCCTGCTCAACTTGGTCAACATCTTTGAGTCAGTCACCAGAGCTGTGAATTAAGACAAGGTGGTTCATACAGCATACCTTGATCTGGCCAAGGCCTTTGATACCATTCCCCACTCAGGAATCATAGTAAAACTCACTAAGCTAGACCTTGACCCCTATATCACTAGGTGGGTTGCAAACTGGCTCACAGATAGAATCCACAGTGTGAAAGTAGCTGACTCCAAGTCAGACTGCTGATGAGTCACGAGTAGAGTCCCACAGGGTTGGGTCCTGGGTCCTCTCCTGTTTGGTATCTACTTTTCTGAAGTCCAGGCCAACACAAAGAGACTCTGGCTGACAAAGTTCGCAGACAATTACAAGCTGGGAGCTATTATTAACTCCTCAAATGATATTAGCATCCTACAAAATGGGCTCACTGTGACCAATGACTGGTGTCAGAAACATGGCCTTAACTCAGTTCCAAAAAATGTGTTGCCATCCTTTTTGGGAAAACCCCGTTCCCATGAATTACCACATTGATGGCAGTCCACTGAACACAGAAGGCATTATAAGAGATCTGGGAACACAGGTTGACAGCAACCTCTCTTTTGATCACCACATTGCCACTGTGGTCAGAAAGTCCTTCTATGTGGCACATCTCATTATTAAGGGTTTTGCATCCAGGAAGAAAGAGGTCATTGTCTCTCTCTACTCTTCCTTCATTAGGCCAGTCATAGAGTACAATGCCCCATTTGGCATGTACCTCACTAGACACCTGCAACAACTGGAGAGGCCGCAAAAGTACCTCATAAAGAGGATCCTAGGCCTTAAACACTTGCCCTATATGGACAGACTCAAAAAACTCCAACTATTCTCTGTCTCATATCACCTACTTAGAGGCGATCTCTGCTTGACTTACAAAGCCATGTCTGAACAAACTCTGTTAGAAATGCTACATCTAAAGAAATCCCAATTCCTCTGCACCACACACTCCAGAGACCTCAACCTCATTACCACAATCAACAGAACATACTGGAGGGACAGGTTCATAACGCAGAGACTGCCCATTCTATGGAATAGACTTCCCATACATGTCAAGCAGAGCACCTCGCTGACCCTCTTTAAGAGAAATCTTGATGAGTGAATGGGAAATAGAAAATTCACCCCGGGGATAAGCCCAGTAGCTATACTCGACAGAGGCACTGAGAGCTAAGGTTGGGTGGCACGAAGCCAGGGTATTCCTATGGCTAGGCTTGGAAAGGCCCCAGGGCCATTAGCCTAGTACACACCTATGAACCTATGAACCTAATATGTCAAAAGAACACTGATAGGGTCCACTATAACTGCTTATGTCCTAGCAGGTTGCAACACACTTGTTTGCTGCCATTTGTTCCAAGTGATAAGATCCCTCAACTACCACTATCCAGGTCCACCTTAATTACAATTAAAGCCTACCACCATCCAAGTCTACTGAACCGCTTAGACCCTTTAGAACCCTAAGTGTGCTGATAAAACTCTTATTTATTTATTTATTTAAATTTGTTGACCGGGAGTGTCCGACTGGACGTAGGTCCATTTTCAGTGGAGGCCCGGGGAGAAAAGCTCCACAGTAAAATAAACAGACAGTAGTTACATTGGATTATATAGCGATTAACAATTTAACATAGCAATTACTTACAATATATTTACAGATGAAGAACATAGTACATCAGTAGACAACTAGAATCTTTATCAGTGAAGTACATAACAGACATTAATAAATGTCACAAAGAGAAGTTCCTGCTGTATAATAAGTACTAGGCTTATGAGCATCTGAGCTTGCTATAATCAAGGTAGTTGGTGGAGTGGAAAGAAAGGTAGTGGTTGGATGGGGTGGATGATATTAGAGTGGGAGTTGCAAGGGCATAGCCAGCATGGTTTTAGGTGCGCTTTTAGTAAAGTTTTGAAGTGGGTGCATGATGGTACGGAGGTAATTGTGGGTGGGAGTGAGTTCCATAATTTGGCTATGGCGCAAGAGAATAGTACTTCACCAGCAGAGTTATTGGCTTTAGTGATCTGCAAGTGATTTTTGTTGCTGGATCTTAGTGGTCTGGTGGTGCGATAGGGTTGGAGTAGATTCTGGAGGGATGGGTCATTTAGTGGATGGTTTACTAGTTTGTGGGTGAGTGAGAGTGGATACCACTGAAGGAGGTGAGGGAGTTCAAGCCAGCCCAGTTCAGCAAGTGAGAGACAGTAGTGACTACGGTAGGATGCACCTGTGGCGAATTTGGCGATTTTGTTGTAGCAGGTCTCTAGCTTGTTTAGATCATATTGCCTTAGGTTGGTATATATTGGAGAGGCATAAAGTAGGGTGGAGATAAGGTGGGAATTTGCTATTGAAATCTTTGCTGCTTTGGTGAGAAATTGCTTATTTCTGTATAACGCTCCTAGTTTTTTGTGGACTTTTTTATGGTCATGGATATGTGAATGTCAAATTTTAGTTTATTGTCTATTTCCACTTCTAGCAATTTGGTGTGTTCAGTTGGGTATATAGTGGTGTTGTCTTTTGCTGTGATGTTAACGTGATAGTTGTTTTGAGCATGTTTGGTGGGTTGGAAGATGAGTAGTTTAGTTTTGTTTGGGTTGAGTATTAATTGGGCATCGGATAACCATGTTTCAACAGAGGAAAAGGCTTCCTGTGTGACTTTTTGCAGTTTTGGTAGGGACTGGGCTGAGCAGATGATGGTCGAGTCATCTGCGTATTGTATGAGTGTGTCAGGTTTGGTGGCAGAGGCTAGATTATTGGTGTAAACAGAGAAGAGCAGGGGGCCAAGGATGGATCCTTGGGGAACCCCTATGGAGACAGGTAGTTGGGGAGATATGTCATTCTGCCATACAACGGATTGTTGGTGGTCAGACAGGTAACTCTGAAACCAGTTGGTGACTGATTGTGAGAAGGATAGGTTATTAAGGACAGAGATAAGTTGTTTGTGTGGGATCATGTCAAATGCTTTAGATAGGTCTAGGAAAGTAGCAGAGGAGAGATAGCCATTGTTTTTATGCTGAAGGATAGTGTTAGTAAAGGAGAGTAAGGCAGTGGTGGTGCTATGGTTTGGTCGGAAACCATGCTGAGTACTGGAAAGGAGGTTGTTAGTAAAGAGGTAGTCTGAGACCTGAGAGTGTATGCATCTCTCTAGTATTTTGGAGAGTGGAGAGCGAATAGCTATGGGGCGGTAATTGGTTAGTTCTGCGGAGGGTCCACCTTTGTGGAGGGGAATTATATGTGATACTTTCCACAGTGTGGGAACGTAACTTTCTGACAGAGATTGGTTAATCAAGATGGATACTGGGTAGGCCAGAGCATCATCTGCGATTTGTAGGTATTCACTTGAGAGGTTGTCTGCTGCTAATTTGGTGGGTTTAAGTTAGTTAAGAGTTTTTTTTATGTTGGAGGTAGGTACAGGAGAAAAAGAGGAGGCAGTGGGGAGATTACTAGTTGAAGGTGTGGGTTGGAGGGGAGGGGGGTTGTGTTGTTTAGCTAGTGATAGCATGGTTTGGGTGAAGTGTGTGTTGAATGAGGTAGTAATATTTTCTGAGGAGTGAGGGATGTTAGGAGGAGGGGTACTGACTTTACCAGGGTGGAGGATGGAGTTTATGGAGGACCAGAATTGTTTGGGGCTGTGTTGTGAGGAGTCTAGGGCAGACTGGTAGTATTGGAATTTGTCCTGTTTTATTAGCTTTTTGACTCTATTGCATAGTTCTAGGAATTTCTGTCTAGCTGAGGGGGTTTTGGTTTTGCACCAGTGCTCCCAGGCTTTATCCCTGTTTTTCATTTCTGACTTAGTGGTTTTCTGTAGCCATGGGGAGGGTTGGGCTTTGGTTCTGGAAAATCTTATGGGGGCATGGTAATTAAGGATGTTCAGGAAGGTAGTATTAAAAAATTCAACTGCGTCATCTAGACTGAGGTACTTTAGAGGATGCCAGTTACATTCTTTGAGGGATGAGATGAATGTGAGTGGGTTAAAGTTTAGTTTTTTACGTATTTGATGGTAGATGACAGGTTTAGCTTGGTATAGGTATTTTTTGAGTAGGAATGTTGGGGAGTGATCACTGAGGCTATCTGATAAGCAGCCTGTTATATATGACTGGGGGCTCTTACTGACTAGTTTCCAATCCAGGGTAGTGTGCTTGCTGGAGTTTTTATTTGTCCTGGTTAGTGACTGGACTAGTTGGGTGAAGCCATGAAGGTGTACATGATGGGTTGGATTGTTGCCAGAACAGGATTGCCAATCAATATTGAAATCACCTAAGATGATAGTTTCTTGGGGGAGATGGTGGGTAGACCAGCTGAGGAGGTTTTCTAGTGGAGGGATGTTTTGGCCAGGTGGGAAGTAGCATCCAATTATGTTGATGGTTTTGTTTTGGTTAATTTTGAGGATGGTATATATTATTTCTTCATTGCCTATTTGTGGAGCTGATGATTTTAAGATCTGGATGTTTAGATGCTGTTTAAATATTATAGCTACACCACCTCCTTTTTTGTTTAGCCGGTCTACTCTTAGTATGCCGTAACCTGTAGGGAGTATTTGCTCACTGGTAATGTGAGGTTTTAGCCAGGTTTCTGTCAGGATGACTATATCTGGGGAGTACAAGTATATGGTGGCATGGAGCTCATGAACTTTGTTGGATATACTTCTAATATTTAGGCTTAGTAGAAGGAAGTCACTTGGCTTTCTATTGGCTGTAATATGGGAGAAGTTGCGGTTTCTAGTCTGATTATGAGGATTGGGGTTGGAAATGGTAGGGCCAGGGTTGGGGTGGATGTCTCCACTTAGGGCTAGTTTTGATATGCATGAGATTATTAGTTTTCTCAGTTTTTGAATGTGTTTGTTTATAAGGGAAACTTTATGATTGTGCTCTGTGGGTAATAGGTATGGTGGGAGGGTTACTATGTTAAGTTTAGGGATGCTTTATGTTAGAGTAATATAGTTGGTAGAATATGTGGGGGGTGCATAGGGATGGTTCTTGAGCTGGTGGGAGGGGAGCTGAGTGAGGGTGAGACATGAGTGGTGGTGTGAGTAGTAGTACAGTGGTAGTGGTTGAGTGGGGGAATGATGGAGCTTTGGTAGGATGTAAGATATGCAAGGAGAGTACATGCAGTGAGCATAGGAAAGGTATGCTTGTACATGTTAGTTGAGGAGGTATGACAGTAGTGGGAAGATGGAGGAGGTAGTGTTGGGTTAGCGCTGTGGTTGGCTATTGGAAAGATGGGAGGGGTTTGAGTGCAATAAAGGTGGGACCACTGGGGCAGGAGGGAATAGGGGGCAGGGTGGGGAGCGAAGCGGGTAGAGACCCTGTTAGTTGCTCGTATGAGGGGGCTGGCAAAGACAAGAATGTGTTAAGAAACAATCACAATTGACCAAGGACTGCTCTGAAACTGTAAGTCATTTCTTAATTTCTCAGGTGGAAAAACAGGATAACCTTGTATCAGTAGGCTACTGTGGTCATAGTTTAAATTAACAAACGCACAGTATTGATCAGTTATGGATACTATTTGCTAACAGAAGGGAATAAGAGAAAGTGGAAAATGTGTGTGTGTGTGTGTGTGTGTGTGTGTGTGTGTGTGTGTGTGTGTGTGTGTGTGTGTGTGGTGGGGGGTCTGCTTACAAGCCAAAGCAGAGTGCTCTCCAGGGGAAAATGAATATTGGCTCAAACAGGTAGACACATACTCAAAGTTAACTGTAGCTGTTTGCAGACAGTTCAGACCCGGACTGTGCTTTTCTTACAAGAATGTTAAAGGTGGTACCACAGATAATACTTAAGAGTGGTGTTAGGTCTAGAAAAGAAGAGTACAGAGAGGAGTAAGTACTTTTGAGATGGTAAATATATATTATAAAGATTACAAAAAACAAACTGAGCAAATAGCTACTGTATGCAGGAAAAAATGTCTTGAACCAACTACTTAGTATATGCAGATACTGAGCCAATTGGAAGAACATTAGAAAAAAAAACCCAGACAGGGGGCGGGAGGGAATAGGGGGCAGGGTGGGGAGCGAAGCGGGTAGAGACCCTGTTAGTTGCTCGTATGAGGGGGCTGGAAACAATCACAAAGCAAAGACAAGTATGTGTTAAGAAACAATCACAATTGACCAAGGACTGCTCTGAAACTGTAAGTCATTTCTTAATTTCTCAGGTGGGAAAAGAGGATAACCTTGTATCAGTAGGCTACTGCGGACATAGTTTAAATTAACAAACGCACAGTATTGATCAGTTATGGATAATATTTGCTAATAGAAGGGAATAAGAGAAAGTGGAAGATGTGTGTGTGTGTGTGTGTGTGTGTGTGTGTGTGTGTGTGTGTGTGTGTGTGTGTGTGTGGTGGTGGTGTGAGGGGCTGCTTACAAGCCAAAGCAGAGTGCTCTCCAGGGGAAAATGAATATTGACTCAAACAGGTAGACACATACTCAAAGTTAACTGTAGCTGTTTGCAGACAGTTCAGACCCGGACTGCGCTTTTCTTACAAGAATGTTAAAGGTGGTACCGCAGTTGAATACTTAAGAGTGGTGTTAGGTCTAGAAAAGAAGAGTACAGAGAGAAGTAAGCACTTTTGAGATGGTAAATATATATTATAAAGATTATAAAAAACACACTGAGCAAATAGCTACCGCATGCAGGACAATGTCTTGAACCAACTACTTAGTATATGTAGATACTGAGCCAATTGGAAGAACATTAGAAAAAAAAATCCCAGACAGGGGGTGGGAGGAAATAGGGGGCAGGGTGGGGAGCGAAGCGGGTAGAGACCCTGTTAGTTGCTTGTATGAGGGGGCTGGAAACAATTACAAAACAAAGACAAGTATGTGTTAAGAAACAATCACAATTGACCAAGGACTGCTCTGAAACTGTAAGTCATTTCTTAATTTCTCAGGTGGAAAAACAGGATAACCTTGTATCAGTAGGCTACTGCGGACATAGTTTAAATTAACAAACGCACAGTATTGATCAGTTATGGATAATATTTGCTAATAGAAGGGAATAAGAGAAAGTGGAAGATGTGTGTGTGTGTGTGTGTGTGTGTGTGTGTGTGTGTGTGTGTGTGTGTGTGTGTGTGTGTGTGTGTGTGTGTATGTGTGGTGGTGGGGGTACTCCATCCATAATGCTAACGGTAGCACATTCTCCTGCTCCCTAACCCTAAGATCCTGTTAAAATTCCCCAATTGCTCCCTAAACCTAAAACTCCCCTTCTGCTCCTTAAATCTAAATTATTGTCCAACTCCCTAACCATAAAGTCATATTCTATTCCGCAGTTATAAAACTCCTGCATGTTAAACCTAATTTCCCCCATCAATTACTGTCTGAAACTTTAACCTGCACTTCCACCCCTCCCACTCCCTTCCAGCAACTCCCACCCTCTCCCACTGCCTCTCAGCAACTCCCACCCCCTCCCAGCACACTTACCTTGCTCCAAGTGGGCTACTGTGTTCAGGGAGGTATAGCAACTTCACTTGTCATGTACAGTTGCTGCACCTCACCTGAACATGCATTTCGGTTCCTGTTTGAGTAGCAGCTAGTTTGTACAAGTGTGCTTGTAGTAGGCCCAAACTGCCATCTTATATCCCTCTTTAATTTATTGCCGAGAATTGCGTGTTGTAGAGATTTTAGAACAATACTTTGACAGAGGAATGCATGATGCTCAAAATAATGTAAATGTCTTCCATTACAGACAGGCTCAGCTTTAAACTGCTCTTGTAAGAAACTGTCACTACTGATTCCATGACGTTCAGTACACATGACTGTTCTGAACCTAACAGAAAGACTTACAAAGTGAAGAAAATGCTTATTTATAAGTTGAATAATATCTTAAACAGCAGTCAATACTTACAATATGGTTCTGTGCAATTCCGGAGAGAAAAACCTGAAATAATGTTTACAGCTTTCCCTCTATTTGCAGCCCATGGTGGAGTTGTTTTCAGGTAACAGCCGAACCTAAGACAACATTAAACATTGAAGTATGTTTGCTTTAATTTGTTACCCTTATAAACCAAAATTCATAACTGTTCTAGAATATAATGGCGCAATAATCAAGTACAGTTTTAGTGAAGCAATAATTTCCAGAGTAATGACAAAATCTTGAATTTTCCTGTCACCTATCATTGCAGAAGTATTTGTATGCATGCACACTAATATTGGAACACTTTACAAACTTGACTACTGAATGAGCAAATTATTAAAGTAACAAGGGGATAACTGAAATTGCTTTTTACCAAAATCTCATTAACAAGATATAGCTGATCCCTAGGTTGTTACAATCTTGGAAGTAGTAGGTGTAATATGATCTCACCATTCGGTCAGTCCACTTTTGGTATTCCCTTGTGTTACTTGTGTACCAACCCAGTTCAGATTCACTAAAGGTAGATCATGCCTGTTAAACATGGCTGACTTTTTCGAGAAAGTCACTAAGGCCCTGGATGAGGCAAAGACAGTGCATACCAGCTATCTTGACCTATTCAAGCATTTGACACAATCTCCCACTCAGGTCTTATAGAGAAACTTTCCAAAATGGGAATTAACCTATCTGTTATCATTTTACATAATCCCCTAAATTATCATTTTACATAATCCCCTATATACACACAGACATATATATATATATATATATATATATATATATATATATATATATATATATATATATATATATACATATATATATGGGTCTAGGACTATTCATTGAAAGCACATTTCACTGAAACACATTTGACTGTGCACAATTCACTGAAAGCTCAATTCACTGAAACATATTTCACTGAAAGTTATATATGGCCTTTTCCCCACTGTAGTGCGACCCTAAAGTTAGTATATATAGTAAGGGGGGTGTGGGGGCACCGCCCCCTAATTGGGGGGTATATCACACATATGTATGCATGTATAACTATAACTCTCTGTCCTCTGTCTGTCTGTCTCTCTCTCTCTCTCTCTATATATATATATAGATAGATACATATATATATATATATAAATAGATAGATATGTATAAAAGCTCACCCAGACTTTGCCATAGAGTGCTACGAGGGAAAGGTTAGCTTTTTCTTTCTGTAATTAGCATTGCTTCATTACCTTCTTCTATTTTGTTTACTGTGGTGTATGTTCTTTACGCCATGTTTTAATTATATTCTGCTGCATATTTAGAATAGGAAAAAGACCACAGGTGTGTCTCTTATGAATGACACAGAAGTTAAATTTCCCCCATTCTCTCATCTTGGTACTGCTGTGTTTTTAAACTCAATTGTCTCTCTACATGGCCCTCCGTCAGTATCCATAGATACACAAAACTAAGTGCCCACCCCTTCCAATCTATCTTGCTCTTTTAAAATTAGTGACTTTCCCCTTGGATTACTAAAACTTGAGATACCCCCACAGCTGGCATTAAGCACCAATGAACCCTACAGCTGCTGGTGCCTCCCTGGCCCTGGGAGGCACCCAACCACAGCGAGTTACCTTATTTTGATATTTTGTAACATGTTTGTCAAGCCAACAAAAGCTAGTACAGCAATCTTATGTCTTTAATAAACCAGATGGGTAACATTAACTATTATTTATATATCTCCTTTAAAATTCAACAACATCTCTGGTTATAGTAACTTTATTTTGTGAAGTAAAATACTTCACAATTTCATTAAATGTTTTGCCACTGACACAGTGCCCTTGATTTGGTTAAATCCTGCTGGTGAGCATTCCTTCTAGTAAAACTAATATCATAACCAACTTTATGCTCTTGTAATGCCTGTGGTTGCAGGGGGCCCTCTTAATCATGCTTGACTATATGGGGGCCCCACAAAAGCTGCTGCTGGTTAGGGAAGATGAGGAGAAAATTTATTGATTTTCTGATTATGCCCTTTACCCAAAACAGTATTGTGATATGATCTTGTTAGGATAAAGCTGATAATCAGTGAATTCACACACACAAGGTTAAGTGCTAGATATCAGCAGCCCCAGAGTGACTGATCTCGATGTTTAACTTGGATTTTAAGAGGAGCTGATGCTTCTGATCTTCAGGGATGGTTTTCTTTTTCAAGCAGCTTTATAAATACTGGTAGAACCCCAACTCTCAATGTCTTTGCTCAAGAATTCTGGACAAAACCACACATAATATCCGAATAATGGCTGAAAATTAGGAACACTTTTTAAATATTACTCAAATTCCCTTAAAAGCTATTTTGCATCAACATCCATTTTTGGCCAATAAGAAGTATGAAACTCTAGTGTCTAGATTTATTGACTGCCTGTAGTCCTAAATGATTTCAAATAAAACGTTATGAAGGACAGAGCAGAACATATGAGGTAAAATCAGGGACATTCTGTGAAATCAGAGGCAGTGACAGATATACATTACTCCTTAATAAGGTAAATAAAAGTGACTTACCCCTGCTGTTTGATGGTTGCTAAACAACAGTCACTGATCTGTTGGGGCAGTCCAAGTCTTCCACAGTGTGTTGCTATTTGCAGAAATAGTTGCAAAACTATGGCTTATGTGTATGTGTGTGTGTGTGTGTGTGTGTGTGTGTGTGTGTGTGTGTGTGTGTGTGTGTGTGTGTGTGTGTGTGTGTGCCCGCATGTGCACGTATGTATGTCTGCGTGTCTTTCTGTATCTGTGTGTTTCTATGTGTATATCTGTATCTGTGTGTGTTCCAATGTTGACAGTTACAAGCTGGCTATAATTTATTTCACTTTCTATTGCAAACGTCATCAGTTATGCTTGTGTGTGTGTGTGTGTGTGTGTGTGTGTGTGTGTGTGTGTGTGTGTGTGTGTGTGTGGGGGGGCATGTTTGCAGTGTATTTAACAATAATAAGCCGGTCATATTTTCATTCACTTACAGTTATAACATACAACTTGCACATGATTGTGGGCTATATTTGGTGATTTGGCAGAAGGAGGACATATGTAAAAGCAATTGTTCATTTTTACTCTGGCCAGGTGAGTAGCACTGCCATTTCATGGTGTTTTGCTCAGGCTGAGTTCTTCTCAGGGGCAGCTCGTGCTATAGGACTACAGGACCGCAGCCCTCCTACCTAGAAAACAAAAAGAAAACCCACCTAGAAAACACACACAAAAAAAAAAAAGAAAAGTAAAAAAAAGTTAACTACGAATCCCGGAAGTCCATGCATGTGCACATGCACTGGTTGGAACCCAGAAGAACTCCAGACTGCTTTGCCAAGCAGTCCGGATAAGGGAAAAGGCATCTTTGCCCCGCAAATGCCCAGAAGTCTGTGTGGTGACGGCCACACAGAACAGAAGAGTTCCAAACTGCTCCTTCTGCAGGCTAGACCAATAAGGAGAGGTTTGCTCAGCTGGAACCAATCAGGAAAGAGGTGAGGTTTGTCTTGTGACGACTTGAGGATTTACCGTAAGCTTGCGCAGGTGAGGAGCTCTCTCCAGGAGGATGGATGAAGGATTGGATTTTTTTTCCCGATGTCACTCACAGTGCTGGATTGGATTTATTTTCTCAATGTGGAATGGTCTCACAGCCATTCTAAGTAAGGAGTGTGTGTTTTCCCGATGTCGGATGGTTTTGCAGCTGTTCTAGTTGAGGAGTGTGTGTTTTCCCAATGTTGGATGGTCTTGCAGCCGTTCTTGGTGAGGAGTGTGTGTGTGTGTGTGTGTGTGTGTGTGTGTGTGTGTGTGTGTGTGTGTGTGTGAGTGTGTGTGTGTGTGTGTGTGTGTGTGTGTGTGATAAGTAAAACAAATAGCAAGCTGGCAGGAGAAATAATGCTGTAGGCAATGAAAATCACTGTTTGTTTTGAATCATTGAAACACCCACGAGGAACTTGTGCTGAAGCTGACTTTTTTTATCTAAGAAAACCCAGAGACGTAGTATAAAAGACCTGACAGAAATAGGACAGAAGTACTACTTTGAGCCCGGGGAGATGCTGCAACTATAATGCGATGGATTCCTAAAGTATTCTTATGACTAGCATGAGATCAATTCCTCCCAATCTGTTCCCACTTTCATTTGATTTTACTTTGCAGGCCTTTCACTGGGAGTGAAAGGGAATTTATATTCTTAAGAAAGCAAATCCTAACCCTGACTGCTGCTTCCACAGTGAATGAGTATTGCTGACAACTCATTCCTTTCATGTGGCACTTCATCCCTGCTACTGCATGTCAGCAGCCTAAAGGTAAGACCAAATTTAAAGATTTTCACAAGCTAGTCAACAGAAGGTAGTGATGTAACTACAGATGGCAATGCAATGCACTGTGCGGCATCTCACAAGAACATCTTCTTTCAGCAGTGTGTCCACATGCTCTTCTATGCTTCTTTTCTTATCGTCTCTCTGTAAACCTGATAAAGCAATTCAGTTTCTTCCAACCATTTTTAAACATTTGTTGTTCTCTAGAGACAAGCTGTTCAAGGACCTCATTGTTAACTACATGTGCATTACTTACACATTTCTGCTATTCTAACATCGTTCCCTATTGCCCATATAAACTATTGCTGCAGATTAAGAAGACAGTCAACTTATATTGCCTACCAGTTTCTGGTACTAGGACATATGTTTCACTTACTCCTTCCTTGACTTGTTCAAAGCTTAGTACAGCATAAATGCACAAAGCTAAACTGTAACATTTGTCAGATTGTTCCTATGGCACTACATTATCTTAAACAGTAATTAATCCTGTCACATAGTTAAACAGGGTCTTAGCAGACAGGCAAAGATTGTTGCACATTGCCTTAGCAGCAAAATATTTAGTCAGTAAGTAAATTAGTTACTTATTTAAGTATTTATTTTATTGAATTTGCTAACTGATGAACTTCATCAGGGCAGAATCCATTGCAAATTGTTCCACAAGAAAGGCTCAGAAAAGCATTTAGAACTAAATTAATTTGTTTTGGAAAACATAAAGGAGTTAATAAAAAAAGAAAAGTATTTACATACAATGATATAGACTAGAAGACAAGCAAATACGCACAATCAGTAAAAACAGGGCCTACTAAAAAAGTAAAATTCTTCTATGGCAGCTGTGTTTGTATTGCATCATATTATCTTTATAAAATATACTGAAAAACTGTGCCCACTGCCACAGAAATCCTTATTCACATCAATTAAAGGCTTAAATTCCAAGCCTTATGCCTTATGTATATTGTGGGATGGGAAGAAGGGAAAAGAGAAATTAAGAGCAAAGGATGGACTACAGCAGGAAATGCTGGCGGTCAGGTACAAGACTATACGTGGTAATTAGGAATAGTGTGAATATGAGATAAGCAGGTTATAAGCACATATGTAGGCATGTATGCATGCTTATAAGAAGAGAAGAGAAAACAAAAGCAAATAAACAGTATCAAAAAAAGGAAAATAAAAAAGACTGAAATGAAAGGAATAAGGAAAAAAGTGGTAGATGGAGATGCGGACAGGTATGCAGAGATGAAAAAAATAACGGAATAAAAGGCGACATTGCAGGATGAAAAAAATAGAAGAGGGAACACAAAGTTAGCCAAAACCCAAAGAGAAGGGAGACAAAGTGTCAGGGATAATTCCTTTTCTATTGCCCATATTTCTTTTTCTTTCTCTCCTTCTCTGTCTCTCTCTCTCTCTCTTTCTGTCATGCATGCAAGTTTGTACATAGGTGTGTCCTTTAAAATATGCATGCTAAACTCTTGCTTTGTTGTTAGATGTAAGCTAGCAGCTGTAGATGACAGCATGCTGTGTTAATAGAATTAGCAAAATGTATCAGTTAGAAAAAAAGATACGTATTTCTACAAAGAGCTGGTAGTAGGTTCATAGGCAGCTAACTGCCCTTGTGAGCTATTTTAAGCCTAGCCAATTATCCCTTGTGAGACTCAAGCCCTACACCTTGTGTTTGTAAAGCAAACACCTTAACCATTAGGCCACCCTCCCAACTCAGAATCAAGCCCTGCACTTTGTGTGTATGAGGTGAGAACCTTAACCATTATACCAAACCCATTTACTAACTTATATGGATATGGTATTTACAGTTTTCAAGAACCCAACTCCATTATGACCCACTTAAAATATTATTTGACCCACTTAAAATATAAGTTGTCAATCACAGAGCAAAGAAAAAGATAAAAGTGCACAGTTGAAGACATTTAAAGAAAACTTAAAGAAGCTTAATGTGTACACCCCCCCCCAAAAAAAGTAAAAAAGAGAACATAAAAGAGACATTTCATTACCTCAGATGTATCCGTAGTCCAAAAATATGAAAACATTTTTACAAAAATATGCAAGAACAAAGGTTATTGTTTAAAACTGCACATTACATAATGAGATTAGCGAGAGTGTATGAAAAAGTATGTTTTTATTTAAAGAAAAGAAGTCTGACACTTTGCAGGCTTTACCCGTAAACTAAATAGAATCCCAATCTATCATGTGTGCTTCATATCCTGTGCAGTAATTCTTTAAGCAATTTATCTTGAGCTTGTTTCTTGTTTGCTGTTCATTTTTCACTTTGATCACGTTTTCCCCATACAACATGTAGATAGTTGTTGTCAGGCAGCAGGTCTTTTTCTGGATAAGAAACATTTTTACAAGTGGAGGTATCACAGAGATTGCTACTTTCAGCATGTTACTCAGTACTTTTATAAAGCTGAATATAAATTATAGTTAGAACTGCAGTGCAAGAAGTGTCTTGAGTTGAGTGCTGCTTGTTTTTTTATACTCGATTTTGACTGGCATTCCAGTAATGCATTTAAAAAGTAATTGATTTTTTTCTTCTACAGTTCATTTTGTCTTGAGTGGACTCTCATAATGATGGTTTGGAGCCCAGAGCAGCGTATTTAAAGTCCCAGTTTTTGTGGTTTTGAGCATAGCTCTTCCCCTTTCTAGTTGGTCACACCCCTTCCTGTTGGCCCCACCCATTCAACTGTCTCCTGCAGCCCTCCTTTGATTTGAAGTCACCAGCCGCCACTGGTTCTTCTCTATGTTTTTTCTCTGTGCGGTCCACCACCCACCACCCATCTGTGTGTGCATCTTTTCATGAGCTCTGTTTTTTGTAGGCAGAGTGTACTGTCTATGACAAACAAAGTGGAATTCATTACTGTAGTTATTATTTTTTTCACTTTCATCACAATCTGACATCAAGCACATATGCCAGTGGTTGTCTTTTGGAGGTAGGGGAGAGGAGTGAGGAGCGATGACTTCTTTCTCTATATATATCTATCTATCTATATATGTTGCTGGTAGTGCAAGACGTACAGGTATAAAGCTTTTATGTAACTTCTCATACACAGTACCAGTTCTGAGGCATGACAGATGTAAGGTAGTGTCAGCAATTGTCAGTATATGGTACATTAGTTTTTACAACGCTCGTAGCTTTCAAATGGAGATAACACTACAGAAAGGATAGGAAAATTTACCCTTGCTCACCAGATAGCCTGATAACTGTTTCATGGCTGCCAAAATATTGAAGAATGTGTTTGTTTTTGTTTTTATATTTTAAATGATCGTCCTTGTTGATTTGTACATTGGGAAAGTGAACTTTCATAATAATGAGGATTCAGATAAGTGGTGTCGGATATTTGCAGTTTGGTGAATCATAAATTTGATGAATGAAAGTAGACCAATAAACACATATATGTGGATCTAGGATGACTGTTCAAGTGAGCAAACGTCTGAATCCATAATAACCGAACACACGCACAAAATAAAAAATAAAACACTACATTTACATTTTAGCAGGGGGGGTGAAGAAGCCCCCTGCACCCCCCATGTGGGGGGCTGTGCCCCCCTACTTTAATATTCTCCCTTTGAGACTGCACTACAGTGGGGAAAAGGGAAATTTCCCTTACCTGCACCGTAGTACAGCCTCAGCAACAGGCATACTTAAGCGAAAGTGCTTCTTCGGTGAAAAGCACTTTCGCATAAGTATGCCCAGCTGTTATGGTTTCGGTCGTTTGCTCACTTGAGCAAACGTCCTAGATATATATACACGCACACATATATACACACATATAAAAGACAGCAGTCACTTGAAATATATGAATGTGGCCATCTGAGACTCTGCTTTAATCCAAATCTAAAATCCAAATCTAATGTCACAGGAAGTACAGACAATGACCGTCTTTTTTTTTTTTTTTTTTGAAAGGGAGGTGGAGGGAAGCAGGCATTTTTTTCCTGAGATGTTTTCTGTATCCTTACAACAGTTGTCTTGTTAGCTTATTGTGAGCTACTATTTTGTCAGCTTTGAACATTAAGCATTGGGCACAACTTATTTCTTCCATGAAAGAAAAAAAAAAGACTGAAATTCTTCTCTTATTCATGATTTTTGCTCAGGCTACTATTGGATTAAAGGATTGAGAAATGCTCTAAAATGCATCCCAGCGCATCTATAGCCCTATGGCTTCTGGATGCCCTGGATTAATTGAATTACTTCCTAAACAGTCCTGGTCAATAAAGGTCTGTTGAAAGGATGCAAAGAAAACAAAAGTTGAATAGCAACACTGAATTTCTTTCCTTAATCATAGTTTCTGTTCAAGCCATCACTGGATGAAAAGTTGTGTAAAATAAATAAACCTAAAAACGCATTTCAGAGCATATAGAAAATTGTGGCTTATTGAAAACACTAAAGACTAAGGCAAAATGTGAGAAAAGGGAGAAAAAAGTAATAGTCGTGATGCAGACAGCCCGAGAAGTGGGGGGGGGGCCAAGGGGAACAATGGAGGATGTTGTTTTGTGCATGGGGAGAGTGAAAAAGTAGGCAGTGCCATTTCCAATAAGTACAGCTTTGTACATAGATTTCCTGTAATGTATCATTGTTGCAACTAAATTCCAGTAACTGTGAATGTCCCTCTGTGAGATGGGCCAACATAGTGTGGTTCACAGGCCGCTCATAACGTATGAGCATTGTAGCTACAAGTCAATCTGTGGCTACTATCTCTAAAACTATGCCGGATGAACTAAAAGGCTGCTTAGGAGGAGTGGCAGTGACAGGGTGAAGATTAGACTGGCAGTGTCCAGGGGATCCCCAACGTATCATTTGCTGGGGGCCCCCAGACTGGCAACACTAGTCCTCCTGTTTCTTATCGAACTGCTTAGTGTACACTGCAACTCTTAGTATATTAACCCATTTTTACATCTTTCCTTTAAAATCTACAACATGTAGTCCAAGGCTACCAGTTATTGGAGAGCCAACATTCTGCCTCTCAGTAGTCATCTTGGGATTAGTGCTTCTGCTTTGCTCCTAGTGAGAATAGGAGTAAAGGAACAATACTCCCTGGAGGCTGCTGATCACCAGATAGCCTGATAACTGTTTTATGGCTGCCAGCTTGAAATTTGTGCTTATATTGTGCTCCTGGTGAGAGAAGGAGCAGAGGACATTGTTTCCTGATTGTCTCTGATTGGGCAGCTTCTTAGCTTGGGATTGGTGCTACTGCTTTGCTTATAGTGAGAGAAGAAGCAAGTCTGCAGCATGAAGCTGTAGTGATGCCAGCACTAGTATTAGCTGGTAGTAGCTGTTTAAGTGAACTCCACGTTTTCATCATTCTTGACAAAGATACTTCTTTCTTTCCATTACCTGCTGTCAAACCTAACTTTGGAATATCTCCCTAAATGCTTCATCCATAAATCATCAGGGTCTACTTTAGCAGTGTCTCCCTCAAGTGTTTGGCAGTTCACTGTATTGATTCAGGCACCATGAGCTGACACTTCTCCTGTAAAGCACCACTGAAATTTCACCAGTACCTAGTTGCACACAAAGAAACTAGTTTACAGTGATATGCACTGTCCTCGGATTTGTAAACCAGATATTCCTGACATTACTTTATATTCTCACCATAAATGTCTAATCAATAAAGAAGGAGTTGTTGCCATGGATATAAATTTTCCCACTATCTCCATTACCAGCTTGGTGGATTTGGGTATCCTGCGCCAATGTAGAAATTGCCTCATGTTTACTGACAACCAGTTCTCAAATAAAGTGATGTGGTATGTGAGAGATGTATTTACAAAATGTCACTGGAGGCAAAGCTGTCACATAAAAGTACTCCTAATGTCAATAAGGTTGTCAGTAGTAGACATGCTGAATCCATCACACACAATTCAAAGCAGACATATAGATCCACGTATGCTGACGTACTTAAATGTAACCTTCCTAAATACCAAAGAACTCCTACATGAAGTAGACATCACAAATACCATCAGCAGCCAAGAATGCACTCTTTCAAAACAACAGCCACATCAACACATACAGCCACATCTCATGGACCCTCTACTTCTAAACCCATAAGGCAAGCCACCACACAATCCAGCATTCTAGTCATTGGAACCGCCATTGTGAGACACACTGATGTCCCTCTCACCAGGCTCAATAAAGAGAAAGTCATGTTCAGTTGCTTATTAGTGGCCAGGATCGACCACATTACTCATGCACACAGGTCATTGGACCACAAAGACCAGTATGAGTCAGTCAAATGTCATGTGGGTGTAAATGACCTGAGATGTACCTCCCTAGACTGTAGGAACAGAGAGGTCATGGAGTTCTCAGAATATGTCTCCCGGGCTCGCATGAGCCTAGCAGTGAGCAGTATGTTACCTTCTCCAAGAGTGATGCCAAAATACGAACAGAAGATGACTGGCTTTAATAACTTGCTTTGTTTCTGGGGTCATTCTAAGGGGGTGAAATATTTTTCAGCATGGAAGAAGATGGTTAACAGACCACACTGCTTTGCCAGAGATGATCTACATCTCTCCCCTCTAGGGTTTCAATATTAGCGAAAACATTGTCTTCCCTCATAGTGCCTTTTCAGGCAATGCCAAACTGAAAGTACTTCCAACAAAGCAAATCAAAACCAAGAAAATCTAAAGGTGCTACTGCTCAATGCTAGGAATTTAAACAAGAAACTTCACTTCCTACAAGCTCTCCTCACCCTAGAGGATGCTGACTTCACTTCTGTGTAGTCAGTGAGACATAGTTTAAAGGCACAGAGAGCACACTGGCAGACCAGCTACTACACAGACAGGGACTAAAGGTGGAAGTGGCTCAATTAACATTAAAATAAATTTTCAAAAGTCCAATAATATCAGTGTGTGCTGAATAAATGCTTCTTAAACCAAAAATTAAATCCAACAAGCAGAAGTAAGATGAAGCAACACCAGGCCTCATAAAACAGGAAACAGGCACAGGCAGAGGCATAACCCCCCACCTTTTATACACATTTACATTTTTTAATATATGTTTATTATTAGTACTGCATATATTTAAAATGATATCTCTTTAAGAGTTTTACTAGGATGTCATGTGATTTTTTTCACTGTGTTATTTAATGGGCATTGAATTAGATAGATTGTATGCATCTGATGAAGCAGTTGTACTACTGCGAAAGCATTTACACCTTTGCCTGTGCCTGTTTCCTGAATACACTTTTGTTGGTTTTATGATAGCCTGGTGCTGCTTCATCTTACTTCTGGTTGTTGGGTTGGATGGATTAAAATAAATCTACCTCAAGGCTGGTCAAACAGGACAATGCACTTGAGCTTTGCCATGTTCAAACATCATAGGCTAAATCCCATACCATTTTCTTTCAAGCTATAGGCCCCCCTCTTTGACCCAGGAAACCCATAATATGTATTTAAACACTCGCCATCCAACTCAATACCATATTCATGGGCAGCTTTAATTATACCACTATTAACTGGGAATCATATACACCACCAAATGTTCAGGCACTAAGATTCCTGGATTTTTTAAACACAAACTTCCTGGACTAGATAAATACATGTATCAGTGGTGGAAGCATACTCGATCTGGTCCTCAATAACACTGGAAAGTGATGCACGCCTACTAGTGAAATGTCCTCTCTGGTAAGGTAAGACCACAAAACGCTCTTCTTTTAAGTAAAAATAAAACTTGGAACCCCAGATAACCCTGGAGTGTACAGTAACTACTCTAATGTTAACTTCCTACTGTTAATTGATAACTTGGCAAAATTTCAAGCCCCCATAAATCCTGAAAACCAAAATAAGTATGTTAAAAGCTGCATAGATGCAGCTGTGCCCACCAGTAATAAGAACAGAACTAACTCAAAAAGAATCCACCCTGGTGGCATTACAGCATCAATAGATTCTATATCAGAAGAAAGAATATCATGGCAAAAATATGGTGGTGTAGCACCAAGCAGGATAAAAGCACTGTCATCAAACTAAACAAACAACTTAGAGAAAAAATAAAATCTGCCAAAGCCAAATCTCAGGTAAATTTGAGGTACATTTGTCATCCCAGGCCATGGACAACCACAAGGCATTCTTTAGCTATGCCAGCAGTCTCAAAATCAATACACAATTGTGAGCAGAGCTCATTGTTAAGTAAGCCGCCTATACTAAGCCAGAAGATACATCAAATCTACTGGAAAACAAATTCAGCTCTAACTTTACTTCTTCCACCCCCTCTACCTCCCTGCATGAAATGCCATCAAATATAACTCCCCCTACTATCACTAGGGAATAGTTCTTGAACACTCTCTCTAAGGCCAAGAACACTCCATCAGTTGGCACAGGCAATATCCCAGGATTTCTTCTAAATAGCATGAAACATGCCCTATTAGGACCTCTGGAATCGTTATTTAACTGTATCCTCCAAACAGACTTTGTGTCAAACAAATGGTGAACAGCAACAGTCATCCATTCACTGGACTCAACCTAGTTTTGCTTCATCAAGGGCAGGTCATGTCTAATCAACCTGGTGGACTTCTTTGAGGTCCGCAAAGCAATGGATGAAGGCAAAATGGTTCACACTGCCTACCTTCACCTGGCCAAGGCATTAGACACAATACACCACTTTGGCATTGTTGACAAACTCAAGAGGTTAGGTATAAATCCTTATGTCACCCACTGAATAGCCAGCTGTCTCACAGACAGGACCCAGGAAGTTAGAACTGGGGAGTCAACTTCTATAATGAGGCTAGTCACAAGTGAAGTCCCTCAGGAATTGGTCCTGGGCCCACTCATTTTTAGCATTTACTTTTCTGAAGTGAAGACCAATGTCAATGGCCTCTGGCTGACTAAATTTGCAGATGATTGCAAATTATGAGCTGTCTTTGAATCACCCACTGATACAAATGTTCTCCAGAAAGGGCTGACACAGACAAATAACTGGTGTCAGAGCCATGGACTAAAACTAAATGCCAAGAAATGCATAATAGTATCCTTCTGGATGTCAGCCACCCCTGGTAACTATCATATTAACAACACATCCCTAATATTTGACCCACTAGTCAGGGACATGGGGACACATACAGACAATAATCTAGCCTTCGACCATCATGTGTCTACAGTGGTGAGGAAATCATTCTATGTTGTGCAATTTATAAACAAAGGTATGGCATCTAGGTCCAAGGAAGTCCTTGTTCCATCATATTCAGTATTCTTCAGAGCTATCATTAAGTACAATGCCCCCTTTGGTATTTACCTAACCAAGCACATCCAACAATTGGACCATCCACAGAGGTTCATCACAGAAAGAATACAGGGCATTAGTAACATGCCCTTCGCAGACTACCTCAAAGCTTGGTCCTTGCATTCTGTCTCCTACAGGCTGTTAAGGGGAGATCTATCCCTTGCATACATGGTATTGTCTGATCCAACACTGAGTGACCTCCAGCATATCCACTAAACAAACAGCACCAGAATTACCCATTTTGCCTGTGATATAAATAGGACTGGCTGGAGAGACAGGTATGTATTTCAGAGACAAACCCTCTTCTGGAACAGGTTCCGCACTCACATGAAGCAGAGTTCTTCCCTAACCCAATTCAGGTGTAACTTGGAAAATTAGATGAGGAAGAGGACATGTATCCCTGGTTTGGTACCTACGTCTCTAATGGACACAGGCAGCCTATAAATGGTTCTTCTTCTAGGCCTTTGTTTGTGAATGTTTCATCTCCCATCCCCCTGCCTACACTTAGCAAAGGTCTCAGAATTCTGTCAGAGATTTAGGATGTATGGCTCGACTTATAAAGGCTCTAGTCATCATTAGTTTGGTAGACACCTATGAACCTATGAAGCTACACACAGGCACGCACACATGCGTATATATATATATATATATAAATATGTATGCATACATACGTATGTGTATATATATATATATATATATATATATAGCTATATATATATATATATATATATATATATATATATATACATACACATATACACATACATACATATATTTACATCTATAGATCTAATTAAATGAAATAGTATACCAAAATGGTCCACAGAGGCTTAACATTTCTAAAACCAATGTGTAAATCTACATATCTATATATATATATATATATATATATACATATATGTATATATATATATATATCTGTGTGTATGTGTGTGTATGTGTATGCGTGTGTGTGTGCACGTGTGTGTGTGTGTGTGTGTGTGTGTGTGTGTGTGTGTGTGTGTGTGTGTGTGTGTGTATGTATGAATCTACTTAAATGAAATAGTCTACAAAAATGGTCCACAGAAGCTAAACGTATCCAAAACCAATGTTGTTTGTGGAGGGGGGAGACTGCTAGTTTTATTTATTTATTTATTTGCAGTTTGTTAACTGGGAATGTCCATTGGCCAGAATGAGTCGGTTTTCAATGGAGGCCTGGGGAGTAAAGCTCCATATACAATTATTACAAAGCTAATATCAACAAGGTTCAATACAATTTTCAAAAACTTGCAAAACACAGTAATATAGAAGACAGAATAATAATGCAACATAGCACTGAAAGAAATTAAAACATAAGTATGTTGGAGTTCACAAGTATAATTTGGAGTGCAGGCATTTATTCATGAGGTGAGAGGGAGGAAGAATTAGAGTAGAGCAGTGAGAGATGAAGAGGTTGAGTTATGAGAAAGGAAAAGGGAGAGAAGTGGAAATGAAATGAAAGGAGTCACTAGGGTGAGTTATGAGAAAGGAAAAGGGACAGGGAGTGGAAATTAAATGAAGGGAGTCACTAGGGTGAGTTATGAGAAAGGAAAAGGGACAGGGAGTGGAAATGAAATGAAGGGAGTCACTAGTGTGAGTTACGAGAAAGGAAAGGGAGAGGGAGTGGAAATGAAATGAAGGGAGTCACTAGGGTGAGTTATGAGAAAGGAGGAAAGGGAGAGGGAGGGAAATGAAATGAAGGGAGTCACTAGGGTGAGTTATGAGAAAGGAAAAGGGACAGGGAGTGGAAATGAAATGAAGGGAGTCACTAGGGTGAGTTATGAGAAAGGAGGAAAGGGAGAGGGAGTGGAAATGAAATGAAGGGAGTCACTAGGGTGAGTTATGAGAAAGGAAAAGGGAGAGGGAGTGGAAATGAAATGAAGGGAGTCACTAGGGTGAGTTATGAGAAAGGAGGAAAGGGAGAGGGAGTGGACATTAAATGAAGGGAGTCACTAGGGTGAATTATGAGAAAGGAAAAAGGGAGAAGGAGTGGAAATTAAATGAAAGGAGTCACTAGGGTGAGTTATGAGAAAGGAAAAAGGAGAGGGAGTGGAAATAAAATGAAGGGAGTCACTAGGGTGAATTATGAGAAAGGAAAAGGGAGAGGGAGGAAATGAAATGAAGGGAGTCACTAGGGTGAGTTATGAGAAAGGAAAAAGGGAGAGGGAGTGGAAATGAAATGAAGGGAGTCACTAGGGTGAGTTATGAGAAAGGAAAAAGGGAGAGGGAGTGGAAATGAAATGAAGGGAGTCACTAGGGTGAGTTATGAGAAAGGAAAAAGGAGAGGGAGTGGAAATGAAGGGAGTCACTAGGGTGAGTTATGAGAAAAAAGGGAGGGGGAGTGGAAATGAAATGAAGGGAGTCACTACACTGAGTTATTAGAAAGGAAAACAGGGAGAGGAAGTGGAAATTAAATGAACGGAGTCACTAGACTGAATTATGAGAAAGGAAAAAGGGAGTGGGAGTGGAAATGAAATGAAGGGAGTCACTAGGGTGAGTTATGAGAAAAGAAAAAGGGAGAGGTAGTGGAAATGAAATGAAGGGAGTCACTAGGGTGAATTATGAGAAAGGAAAAAGGGAGAGGGAGTGGAAATTAAATGAAGGGAGTCACTAGGGTGAGTTATGAGAAAGGAGAAAAGGAGAGGGAGTGGAAATGAAATGAAGGGAGTCACTAGGGTGAGTTATGAGAAAGGAAAAAGGGAGAGGGAGTGGAAATGAAATGAAGGGAGTCACTAGGGTGAGTTATGAGAAAGGAAAAGGGAGAGGGAGTGGAAATGAAATGAAGGGAGTCACTAGGGTGAGTTATGAGAAAGGAAAAGGGAGAGGGAGTGGAAATGAAATGAAGGGAGTCACTAGGGTGAGTTATGAGAAAGGAAAAGGGAGAGAAGTGGAAATGAAATGAAGGGAGTCACTAGGGTGAGTTATGAGAAAGGAAAAGGGAGAGGGAGTGGAAATGAAATGAAGGGAGTCACTAGGGTGAGTTATGAGAAAGGAGGAAAGGGAGAGGGAGTGGAAATGAAATGAAGGGAGTCACTAGGGTGAGTTATGAGAAAGGAAAAGGGAGAGGGAGTGGAAATGAAATGAAGGGAGTCACTAGGGTGAGTTATGAGAAAGGAAAAGGGAGAGGGAGTGGAAATGAAATGAAGGGAGTCACTAGGGTGAATTATGAGAAAGGAAAAAGGGAGAAGGAGTGGAAATTAAATGAAAGGAGTCACTAGGGTGAGTTATGAGAAAGGAAAAAGGGAGAGGGAGTGGAAATGAAATGAAGGGAGTCACTAGGGTGAATTATGAGAAAGGAAAAGGGAGAGGGAGTGGAAATGAAATGAAGGGAGTCACTAGGGTGAGTTATGAGAAAGGAAAAGGGAGAGAGAGTGGAAATGAAATGAACGGAGTCACTAGACTGAATTATGAGAAAGGAATATGGGAGAGGGAGTGGAAATGAAATGAAGGGAGTCACTAGGGTGAGTTATGAGAAAGGAAAAAGGGAGAGGGAGTGGAAATGAAATGAAGGGAGTCACTAGGGTGAGTTATGAGAAAGGAAAAAGGGAGAGGGAGTGGAAATGAAATGAAGTGAGTCTCTAGGGTGAGTTATGAGAAAGGAAAACAGGGAAAGGGAGTGGAAATGAAATGAAGGGAGTCACTAGGCTGAGTTATGAGAAAGGAAAAAGGAGAGGGAGTGGAAATTAAATGAAGGGAGTCACTAGGGTGAATTATGAGAAAGGAAAAAGGGAGAGGGAGTAGAAATTAAGGGAGTCACTAGGGTGAGTTATGAGAAAGGATAAAGGGAGAGGGAGTGGAAATGAAATGAAGGGAGTCACTAGGGTGAGTTATGAGAAAGGAAAAAGGGAGAGAGTGGAAATGAAATGAAGGGAGTCACTAGGGAGAGTTATGAGAAAGGAAAAAGGGAGAGAGAGAGAGTGGAAATGAAATGAAGGGAGTCACTAGGCTGAGTTATGAGAAAGGAAAAAAGGGAGAGGAAGTGGAAATTAAATGAAATGAAAAGAGTCACTAGGGTGAGTTATGAGAAAGGAAAAAAGGAGAGGAAGTGGAAATGAAATGAAGGGAGTCACTAGGGTGAGTTATGAGAAAGGAGAAAAGGGAGAGGGAGTGGAAATGAAATGAAGGGAGTCACTAGGGTGAGTTATGAGAAAGGAGGAAAAGGACAGGGAGTGGAAATGAAAAAAGCGGAGTCACTAGGGCGAGTTATGAGAAAAGAAAAAGGGAGATGGGAGTGGAAATGAAATGAAGGGAGTCACTAGGGTGAGTTATGAGAAAGGAAAGGAAAAGGATGGGAAGAGCAGAAATTCTATAGAGGGGTTCAGGTGGGGTGAGATCATGAGAATTCCCCGTGAGAAGAGAGATGGGAATGGAGCATGGTCTTGAAGGTAGCGTGGTTTCACGTGATTTGAATTTGGGGGGGGGAAGTGAATTCCATAGATGAGCAAGGGAGAAAGACAGTAGAAATTGCCAGGTGTGTAAGGGTTTGTACACTTTGATGAGGCTCTGGTTACTGGAGTAGTCTGTCAAGATGATGCAAGGTGAGTATGGAGTAGAGGGTACAGCAGTTAGAGGGTTTGAAAATTAGCCTGTGAGCAGTTAGCAGTTGAATGTAAGAGAGATTGTGATGGAGTTCCAGCCAGTTCAAGGAGTGGAGTGCATCACAGTGGTGGGAGGAGGATTTGGACCCAGTAGCAAACTTTGAGATTGTATTGAAGGAGGATGACAGTTTTGACTTTAGGGAGGATTGAAGGTTGGTGAGGAGAGGGACTCTATACAAGAGAGAGGGGATGAGGTAGGAAATACAGAGTATATGTTTGGATGAGGGTATGAGATAACAGCTGTGACAATGCAGCATTCCGAGCTGTTGGTGTGTTTTCTTAATACTAGTTTGTATATGAATGTCAAACTTTAAATGTTCATTAATGGTAACATCTAAAAGTTTTGTATAGGAGACTATTTCAATGGGAATCTTATTCTGACTGACTGTGGGGGAGGAATTTTTATCAATGGAGGTGTTTTTAGATGGGGTAAAGACCATGATTTTGGTTTTGGATGCACTGAGAACAAGGTGATTATTCAGCATCCAAGACTTGGTACAAGAGAAGGCATCTTGTGTTAGTTGCATGAGTTTGGGGAGAGATTGAGCATAGCAAATTATGGCAGAATCATCCGTGTATTGGACAAGTTTTGTATTAGGAATGCACTGATGAAAATTATTAATGAAGATGTTAAAAAGTAAAGAACCTAGTATAGAGCTTTGTGGAACTGCTATTGGAGTGTGAAGGAAGGAAGAGGTACTATTGTTCCACTTGATGGCTTGTTGTCAATTAGAAAGGTAACTGGAAAACCACTTAATAGAGGACGGGGACAGATCGAGAAGAGAGAGATAGGACAAGAGACGTTTATGGGAAAAAGTATTGAAGGCATTTGATAAGTCTAGGAGAAAGGTAGATACAATGTTGCCAAGGTTGTCTGGGGAATGAGAGCATGGTTTTAGTTTTAATAGAGGTTTTTTTATGGTGTGCAGAGAGAGTGAGAAAGATGGTTGTATGGTGAAGGGGGAGATGAGTAGTGTTGCTGTCAATGGAGCTAGAGTTGAAGGTGTGGGATGAGGGTGAAGTAGAAGTGTTATTGGAGAATGATGTGGTGAGCTTGGCTATTGAATCAATAAAGAATGAGTTGAATTGGGTAGCTAAGATATGATCTGCAGAGTTAGGGCCAGGGCAGGGATTGTCTTTTTTGCCAGGACTGCAGATGCACTGTTCCAATATTTTGGGGGGTTGGATCTATGGTTGTTTTGAGGCTTGGAGTAGTAGGAGTTTCTGTCTAAAGCAATTTGTTTTTTCACTTTATTATGAAGTCGTTTATACTCAATAAGGGTGTTAGGTGTTTTCAATTTATGGTAATGCTTCCAAGATTTATCTTGGAGATGTATGAGTGTAATAGTTGCTTTAGTTAGCCAAGGGCTGGATTTAGTTTTAATTCTTGTAGTTCTGGGGGGAGCAAAGCTATCTACTAGGTTACTGAATGTAGTATTGAAATATGTAACAGCGTCATCAAGAGGGAGGGGTTTTACAGGGTTCCAATTCATGTTTACTGAGTCAGAGAAAGCTTGGGTTGGAAGAGTGGCTTAATGGTTAAGGTGTTTGCCTTACAAACACAAAGTGCAGGGTTTGAGACTCTCAAGGGATAATTGGCTAGGCTTAAAATGACTCGCAAGGGCAGTTAGCCTAGTAGTAATCTATGATCCTATTGAGTGCTGAAGTTTTTTAGGGTACAAGTTGCGATATAGTTGTGGTGAAGACAGAGGGAGGATAGTGAGCGATGAGCAAAAGCAGGGAGATGATCGCTGAGGGAGTCAGGTAGGGTGCCATTGTCAGAAATGGAGCTGGGGTGAGAAACTAATATCCAGTCCAGGATACTATCAGAGTTGTTATCTGTATTAAATCTGGTAGGAGAGGTAAATATTTGGGTGTAGTCGTATAGGTTTATATTCTGAGGTGATGTAGGTGATTAAATAAAAGTCCAGTTTATATTTACTGTACCTAGGAGTATAGTTTCATTGCTTATATTGGATGAGAACCAAAAGAGGATATCTTCAAGAATGGGGATGTTATTTCCTGGTGGGCAGCTATACATATGCTTTGGTGGTTATTAATTTTTAGGAGGGCCAGGGTTAGTTCAGCTGTTGCGAATTGGGGTATAGGCTGTGTAAAGGGTGTTACTGTTAGGGAGGAGGAGAAAAGTAGGGCTACTTCACAACCTTTCTTTAGAGTTCTGTCATTTCTTATGAGCTTGTAGTTAGGAGGGGTAATTTCGGAATCTTTTATGTGGGATTTTAGCCATGTTTCAGTGATAGAGAGAATTTAAGGGTGGTAATGGGATAGCCAGGCATGAAGGGCAGGGAGTTTATTGAATAAACTTTGGGTCTTAATTGTAGCAAAAAGGTGAAATGTATGGTGAAAGGGTGAAGAGGATAAGTTATGGTTAGAAGCATGGTTGTCTGAGGGTCCAGGATTAGGATGTATGTCACCAGAGAGGAGGCTAGAGATTAGCTGGAGTAGGAAGGAGACACAGTCTTTAGATTCTTTGGAATTGGAGTTGAGAGCATGGTAGCTGGAGAGGCATGGATTGTGCAGTATATGGACTGTATTACAGATATCAGGAAGAATCTTTCTAGTAAAGAGGAGAGAGTCATTATAGTAACAGAGGCAAGGAGAGATATAAGTTGAATGGTGAGATTCTTTTAAGGCATGTATTGAAGTTGTATGATAGAGAGGAGGCAAGATAAGTCAGTCTGGTAAGATGGAGTAGGCAGTAGAGGAGGAAAGGTAGACATATTAATGGTAGAGTATGTGTAAGTTTGATTTGCATGATAGTGTAAGATTATAGTATGCAGTGAGGATGTGCAGAGGGGAGAAGGAATTAGCAGAAGGTAAAGTGGCATGTGGTCTTTGGTAGTAAGAATGGAGAAGGAGCGATGATAAGAATAGGTAAGGGGAGGGTCCTGGGTAGTGGAAACAGGAGAGGCTAGTGGATGAGGAAGTGGGTGGTGATAGGGGGCAGGGCTGAATGCTAGATGGAATGTGGGTTTGGAGTTGTAAGTGTAGAGTCACTGGGGCAGGTGGTAATTGGGGCAGGGCAGGAGAGCGGAGTGAGGCCAAAGGGTGTACAGAGCAGGCAGAGCTGAGAAGAAGGAAGGAGCAAGGAGCAGAAGAGACCACCAAAAACAATCAGTGATACAAGCACTCTTGAGCACTCAGAGGTACTGACAAGCTTGGAGGTATGTTACTTATGAGTTAAGGTTTGGTCTAGTTCAAGGAGAATTGAACGGGTGTGACAATTGTGCAAAAAACAATGGGAAGGGACAACAGGCCTTAGAGCTGTAGGGAGCAGGGAAAAAGTATTGAAAGTTGCCTAATACAATGAGTGGGAATATATCGGTACCTTGTAGCATTCCTGAGAAAAGTAAAATGCAGAATCTACCTATTACAGGGAGTGAAGTGGCTAGAGGAAAGAGAGTTGAGAAAAGGGACTGCTGCAGAACCGCTTGTGTGCACACCGTGGGTTAGCAATACAAACACCTTAAAAAATAAGCTTTAACAAAGAGTATTGCACATACAAGCAGATGGAGTGGGTTATTTTTCAGAATATCCCTGGATTTCTTCTTTGGGAGGTATGTTCCTCAGTCTAAATGGAGGTGTAGAAGTGGGAATCCAAGAGGAAAATACCTGAGTGAGATGAAAAAGAGACAGAAGTATTTTAATATAGAGGCATGGGAGAACAGAAAGAGGCAGTAATAGGATAGGCTGGAGAGTTCCCGTTACATGTGATAAGTACAGCACAAAAAAGAGGGAACGACAGTTCAGAACAGAAATATGATAGAAGTTCCTGGGAGAAATGAAAGCATTAGATGGAAGCAGCACAGTTAAATGTAATTCAATAGGCAATGGGTGCATATGAAAAAACGAGTTGCTCTAAGAGAACTAACAACAGCAGGAACATATTCACAACACAGTCGGCATATACAAATACAAGTTTATCTATAACAACTGACAACAGCAGGAACATATTCACAATACAGCCAGCATATACACATACAAGTTTATCTATAACAACTAACAACAGCAGGAACATATTCACAACACAGCCAGCATATACAAATACAAGTTTATCTATAACAACTGACAACAGCAGGAACATATTCACAATACAGTCAGCATATACAAATACAAGTTTATCTATAACAACTGACAACAGCAGGAACATATTCACAACACAGCCAGCATATACAAATACAAGTTTATCTATAACAACTAACAACAGCAGGAACATATTCACAACACAGCCAGCATATACAAATACAAGTTTATCTATAACAACTGACAACAGCAGGAACAAATTCACAACACAGCCAGCATATACAAATACAAGTTTATTTATAACAACTGACAACAGCAGGAACATATTCACAATACAGCCAGCATATACACATACAAGTTTATCTATAACAACTGACAACAGCAGGAACATATTCACAATACAGCCAGCATATACACATACAAGTTTATCTATAACAACTGACAACAGCAGGAACATATTCACAATACAGTCGGCATATACAAATACAAGTTTATCTATAACAACTGACAACAGCAGGAACATATTCACAATACAGTCAGCATATACAAATACAAGTTTATCTGTAACAACTGACAACAGCAGGAACATATTCACAATACAGTCAGCATATACAAATACAAGTTTATCTATAACAACTGACAACATCAGCTTTTTCACTTTGTAGACATCAGACTACAACAGGAGCTAATGAATGTTATGGCCAGAAGTGACCACAGCGGAAGTATTGCACACATCAAGCATTAGTGTAGCAAATATTCTGTATGTCTCCCTTTGACCACACCAGTTGCAAGAACTAGTCACGGGAAGAACACATTAAGTGACTGGTAGTACTGCATTTAGATCCTGTATGTACTGGGGCTATTTGCATTTCTCAAACATCTGTTATATTAATAGGGGTTGTCAGACTGAATTTTTTAGTAATACTGGGGCACGCTAAGTGCGTGGTATCATAGCAGGGCTGGAAGATATTTTACAATGCACTGTATGGGAGGAAGGTACTACTGGACATGCTCTAAGTGTTACGTGCCATTGAAAATACGGTACGCTATTAAACTGTATTGTAGGAATCAGTTAGGTCGGGTTGGTAGCAAAGCAGAAATGCTGAATACTAAATAGGAGCAAAGACTAAACACATAAAATGCCTGCACACATTCAAGAGTGAGCTTAGATGAGCAGGCTCTGACCTGGGAGGATGTGGGTAAGGATATAGTACGCTGGTAAGTGTTTGTCACACAACAGCATGCATGTTATCACATTTAAATGCTCATACACATTAGGAAAGCAAACTAATTAGGGAAGTTCTGACCAGGTTGTGAACAGGTAGAGAGTTTCCATGCTGTTTAGCAAGTACCACAGGGATGGGAATGTCAGACAAAAAATAATTAGCAAGCTTGCATTTGTAATTAAATAGTAAAAACAGATGGGGATACAACAAAGTTGGAGCATGTCAGGCACAAAGCAAACAATGAGACCTGGCAACAGTAATTATGTAATTACAGAGCAATGAACAGAGCAGTAAGACCAAAATATATTATACAAAGTTGTTTAGCACATACAGAAGTAAACAGGCACTGTAACTTACCGGCTAGTGCACACGCAGTGTATTGCAGCAGTGATCGAGGGGCAGGAATGTTAATTTAAAAAGAAATGGCACCATGGGTAACACCACTAGATATAGACTTAGGGAGAGGAAGGAATTAAATATAAGATCTCCAAGGTCGCACCTCAGTGGGGATAGGGCATAATCTCTTCACTGCTATAATATTGATTTTGTCAGTTTTTGGTGTTTTAGACCTTTTTGTTGACTATTTTCAAGTCAACTTTATTGACATTAGATTAATTTAAGTAGTACTATATCTATCTCTCTCTCTCTCTCTCTCTATATATATATATATATATATATATATATATATACGGATTTCATACATTTGGTCGAATTACACTTAGTCGAAAATGATTCCAGGCATTGCACTTCACTGAAAGCTCACTTGACTGAAAGCTCACTTGGTCGAAGTTCATTTGGTCGAAAATGGAATATAGCCCCTGCCCCACTGCAGTGCAACCTTGGAGTGAGAATAGTAAACGGGGGTGGGGGGGGTGGGGGGCACAGACAATAGTTCTTACTATATATATATATATATATATTATATATATATATATATATATATATATATATATATATATATATATATATATATATATATATATATATATATATATAAAGATATATATCAATGCATTTCTAATGAATATACCTTCTTATAATAGTGAATACATTACAATTATGTGGGGGGTTACGTCCCCCACACCCCCCCATTGTGGGGAGCTGTGCCCCCCACACCCCCATTATTTAATATTCTCACTCCAGGGTTGCACTGCAGTGGGGCGGGGGCTATATTCCATTTTCGACCAAATGAACTTCGACCATGTAAGTTTTCAGTCAAGTGAGCTTTCAGGAAGTGCAATGGCTGGTATCATTTTCGACTAAGTGTAATTCGACCAAATGTATGGAATCCATATATATATATATATATATATATATATATATATATATATATATATATATATATAGGTTCATAGGTGTACACTAGGCTAATGGCCTGGAGTCTTTACAAGCCTAGCCCATATAAGTGCCCTGTCATCATGCTGCCCGATGTTAGTTCCCAGTGCCTCTGTCAAGTAGAGCCACTGGAGTGCTCCTAAAGGTGAACTTTCTATTTCCCATCCACTCATCAAGATTTCTCTTGAAGAGGGCCAATGAGGTGCTCTGCTTGACATATATGGGAAGTTTATTCTATAGTATGGGCAGTCTCTGGGTTATGAACTTGTCCCTCCAGCATGTACTGTTGATTGTGGTAATAAGGTTGAGGTCTCTTAAGGATGTGGTGCAGAGGGATTGGGATTTCTTTAGATGTAGCATTTCTAACAGAGCTGGGTCAGACATGGCTTTGTAAGTCGACCACAGATTGCCTCTTAGTAGACGATATGAGACAGAGAATAGCTGGAGTTTTTTGAGTCTGTCCATGTAGGACGTGCTTAAGGCCTAGGATCCTCTTTGTGAGGTACTTTTGTGGCCTTTCCAGCTGTTGCATGTGTCTAGTGAGGTACATGACAAATGGGGTATTATACTCGATAATCGGCCTAATGAGGGAAGAGTAGAGTCCTGATAATGAGATGTGCCACATAGAAGGACTTTCTGACCACAGTGGCAATGTGGTGGTCGAAGGAGAGGTTGCTGTCATCCTGTGTCCCCAGATCTCTTATAATGCCTTCAGTGTTCAGTGGGGTCCCATCGATGTGGTAATTAGTGGGAATTGAGATTTTCCCAAAGGGGATGATGATGCATTTTTTGGCATTAAGCTTAAGGCCATGGTTTCGACACCAGTCATTGGTCTCAGTGAGGCCTTTCTGTAGGATGTCTACATTACTTGGGGAGTTAATAATGGCTCCCAGCTTGCAGTCATCTGTGAACATGGTCAGCCAGAGTCCCTCCATGTTTGCCTGGACTTCTGAGAAGTAGATGTCAAACAGGAATCAAACATTAGCCTCACATAAGGGAATAGCTTCAGGATGCTTTGTTGCATGGTGCAAAATATTCACAGTGTAATGTAACCCATTTGTTAGATTTTACAAATGGTCCAGTAACAAAAGATCTCTGTCATGTTCACTGAAACACTGGTGATTCAAGCCTACCCAGAGGCACTGTTTCCTTGTTTATTAACTATTTAAAATGTGTTAGTCTAATTATTAAATATTTATCCAATAATTTTTTCTGGCAGTTGGTACTGAGAGCTACTTCCAGTAGTCAAAATAGTGTGCGGCTATAAGCAAGTCACTTAAGCAGACAGTGTTCCCTGGTCACCTCTGAAAATTGATAATTTGTTCTGTGGGCCTACCTGGTTATCAAATAGATGAAAATAAAGAATGATCATAGCAATACATTCAAATGGAAGCTCTATGGTAGTCACTGGAACCATTTTGAGGCCTAAATGAGGTGACTGTTGTCTGATATTTCTGTCATCTCACAAACAATATTTCATATTTCCATCAGTATTCCTGGCCATAGAAACCTTGCTATGATCTGTGTTTTAGTCTTTCCATTCCTAGGTGTCCTCTTCTTCGTACATGACTCTGTGCTATCATCATCTCTAGGTTTCTGAAAAAATTGAGTACTAATAGTTTATGTATTGCTTCCTTTGTTGTTACTCTGTACAATAAGTCATTTTGTAAGTCAAAGTAATGGTAGAAAGTGAGAACAGTTATTCCCCCTGCAACTCTAGCTATATGTTTCCTTGCTCTGTTCATCATGTCATCCTCCCGTTGTGTATTTTTAATGTTTATTCATCTTGCTTGGAGGCCAGCCACCTCTGGACCATCTTCAAGGTCAGCTTACATTAAGAAGAAGGTGTCATCATCTTCAGTATCTAACTTTTGTCATAAGAAAGGGAAATCATACCAGTAGTCTTTAGCTTCAGTTGACATTTCTACATTATCTTTTTCCCCCTTTCTAAATTTGATGCCTAGAACCCCCTTTCTTCTGTTTATGGTTACTGTATTTTGGCTCAAGAGAATACTCCGGTAGCTCTTTTCAAGGTTATCATGTCTCCTAGTATACACTACCCTCTCCTTTTTCTTTTCATTTTTAGGTTGCTCTCCCACTGTTTCAGCGTGAGTGACTACCACCAACTCACCAAATCAAAAAAATGGTGGTGCCTTGTGTGGCTGTGTCAGCTCATTAGAGAGATATGCTTAATCTGTCTTCTTTTTCACACAAAACTTCAAAAAAAATCACATTCTGGGCTTTTAAGTGGAAGTACATTAACTTACAGCAGAGAGAAGCTTCTGGAAATGAAGCAGTTAACGGTTTCATGCTGCTGGCTAGATTGCTTGCAGTCAGTAGAGTTCCTGTGGCCTACTACACTCAAAGAAATATCGGAGCAGTGTATTTTAACCCAGCATGCCTTAAAGTGCCTGAAACATGAGACAAAAGGTTCTGGAACACTCAGAACAAGACAAAACAGGAAAAGATGTCAGCAAACCAGAAAAAGGGCCTGCAGGGCTGGAACTGCTCCAAAGTTGAAAACTAATCCTCACAGGCCTGCTCTGTCTTCAGTACTGCTAGCTAATGCACACTCGCTGGACAGTAAAATGGATAGCTTCATAGGTTAGTACTAGGCTAACTGCCCTTGTGGGCCATTTTAAGGCTAGACAAGTACCCCATTTGAGAATTAAACCCTGCACCTCATGCCTATAAGGTGAATACTTTAACCATCATGCCAACCTCCCATCCTCCCAGGATGACCTGAGGCTGGAACTGTACAACAAAAATAAGGTAAGGAATACCTATTTACTGATGATTACTGGGACGTGGCTACATAACAAAATCAATGATAGTGCTGTTACCCTAGAAGGTCTCCCACTCCTTCGTGCAGACAGATGTCAAGCTTTGTGTGCAAAGGCCAAGGGAGGTGAAGTCTGCATCTATGTGAATGAAAGATGGTATAAGAACTGTGAGATTGTTCAGTCACATTGCTCTGATAATCTAGAGTTCCTGTCCTTAAAATGCAGACCCATTTATGTACCTAGAGAGCTAAATGGAATATATGTAACAGTGAAATACATTTCACCCAGTGCAAACACCACTGTGGCCCTGAGCAATCTTTATAACTCTATCTGTGAGCTGCAAATTAAAAATTCAGACTTTGCACACACGGTTGCTGATGATTTTGATCAAGTGGATCTGAGGGAGGTGCTATCCCATTACTATCAAGTTGTTGATTTTCCTACAAGGGGTGCTAGCACTCTGGACAAAGCATATTCTAACATCAAAAGTGGCTACAGAGCAATGCAATAACCTAACTTAGGAAGCTCTGACCAGGTTACTATCATGCTTCTATCAGCCTACAAACCAGCTCTGATCAGAGAAAAGTCCACAGTTAAGCAGATCGGGGTCTGGCATGAGGGGGCTTTGGAATTACTCCAAGACTGTTTTGACACTACTTTCTGGGACATTTTCAAAGGGGCCGCTATGTCAGATGGACTGGTGAACATAGATGATTACACAGAAGCAGTAATATCTTACATCACTAAGTGTGTTGATGATGTATCTGACATTAAAAGCATCAAAATCAGAGCAAACCAAAAGCCATGGCTCAGCAACAATGTCTATGATCTCCTGAAAGCAGGAAATGCAGCATTCAGGGCCAAGGACAAGAAGGGTCTCAGCGAAGCTAGACAAAACCTAAAAAAGGGCATTAAAGAGGCCAAGAGGGAATATGGAAAGAAATTACAAAGTCAGTTTGTAGACATGAGGGACACCAAGAGTCTCTGGCAAGGAACACAACAGATTACTGACTACAAAACCAGGCCAGCTCAGTGGGAAGAGAACATTGAATTTAAATTCCTGAACAGGTTGAACTCCTTCTTTGGCAAATCTGAAGAGAAGAACAATGTGGTTGCTACAAGACTACCTACTGACCAGGAAAAGAGGGTGCTCAGCCTTAACTTCAATCAAGTGAGATCTCAACTTAAGAAAGTGAACCCCAGGAAGGCTGCTAGTCCTGATAAAATACTGGGTAAAGTATTTAAAGGCTGTGCAGGCCAACTATGATCAGTTCTAAATAGAAGTTATGTTCTTACCATAACGTTCCATGTGGAGTGTTCATCTCGCCTTTGTTCTTACCTCTGCACGAAGAAGCTCGAGATCACCTAATACCCACAATCCCCCTCTGCTTTTACCTCAGATCTAGTTTGCAAGCAAACCAGCAGCCAGAGAGAGCACACTCATACCAAAATTTACACAATCAAGAAATCATCTATATACATATATATATATATATATATATATATATATATATATATATATATATATATATACACAAGTGTATCATACAAATACAACCACTGCAAATGCAGAAGGAGAATACTCCAGACCAGGCACCAAATTGAACGTTCTTCCTGAGGGTGGAGGATATGTGAGAGTGTTCAATCCGCCGCTTGTTCTTACACATGGTAGCTCCATGTTCCTGAGGAACTCACAGGAGAACGCTCTTGTTAATAGTGGAACCAAAGGTTGCCCTATCCCTAGAAACCCTGTCCACTTTGTAATGAGAGATGAATGTATGTTTAGCCTAAGTAGTAGCTGCACAATGTCGTGTCTAATGGTAGGCGTGAGCCAAGGATGTAGACACTGATCTTGTAGAATGTCCTTTAGGTTTGACAGATAAGGTTTGATTAGAAGACTCATAAGCGTATATGATACAATCAGTTAGCCATTTGGAAAGAGTTCGTTTAGTAACCGCTACACCTTTCCTGCTGTCAGTAAAAGCTACAAATAGTTGATCAGATTTCCTGTGATCCTTTGTTCTATCCAAATAAAACCTGAGTTGTCTATGGACATCAATTTTGTGCAACATATACTCTAACTTATTGGTGTGATTTTAATTCAATGGACTGATTAATGTTATTGGTAGAGCAAACTTTGGGGAGAAAGGATGGATTAGTGCGAAGAGATACTCTGTCAGAGTGGAAAATCAAATAAGGGTGTTTAATAGAAAGAGCCTGCAGCTCAGAGATGTAATGGCTACCAAGAAGAGAGTCTTCCACGATAAAAACTTCAATGGGCAAACGGAGGCTGGCTCAAAGGGGGGGCAACATCAATTTAGAAAGTAAGATGTTCAGATTCCAAGGTGATGTAGGAGTTCTAACTGGTGGTCTAATATGAAAAGATCCTTTTAAAAGGCCTTACAAAGTCTGTGAGCCATAACAGGTGCCCACATTCTTCCACATGAAAGTTGGAAATGGCAGCCAATTGCACTCTTAAAGTGGCAGGAGAAGCTCTTTCATGGAACAATTCTGTCAAAAACTCCAAGATCTTGTTTCTATAACAGGGTCCAAATGATGTGAATCCATTTACTGGTGTAGGTCTTTGTAGTGGAAGCTTTATGAGAAGCCACTAATATATTCTGAACTGCGGTGTAAGAGAGTCAGACCTGGCTAGAAGCTGCTAGATGGAGTGATTCGAGAGATGGGTGAGGAACTCCTGACGAGTGAGTCAGTAGATCTGGCTCTGGGTCCAGAATCCAAGGTCCCGAATGCGGTGTTGCAATAGAAAGGGGAACCAAATTTGATGAGGCCAGAATGGGGCAATGAGGATTATCGTCCTTTGAAGGTTGTTGGCTTTCTGCAGAAACTTTGCAATCAGGGGAAAGGGAGGAAAAGCATACAGGAGACCCAAAGTAGCTCCTGCATTTGGCGTTCATTGGAGCAACGCAAAGATAATTGACTGATTGAGGGACCACGTGAGGCAACAGGATTGCTCTGCTCAGCCTGTCGGCTCCTGGCGTTGGACCGGGGATGGCGTTGCGATCAGAAGCGACCGTGGACTCCGCCCATTGCCAAATTCTCATGGCCTCTCTGCATAGCTGATAAGACCTGGTTCCCTTGCTTGTTTATGTACCAGACTACAGACATGTTGTGTGTCTGAAGTGGAATAGGCCCTAGAGGAAGAAGGGGAGCAGGGTGTTGCAACGCTAAAAACACTGCCCTCAACTCCAGAACATTGATGTGCAGATTGTACTCCAAATTGGTCCATAAGCCTTGGACTGTCTGTCCCTGAAAGATGCCCCCACCCTATCAGGGAAGCGTCCGTGTTTATATCCGCTGTCGGTGGGTAGCACAAATGGTCTTCCGCTGGAAAGGTTGCAAGTCTGAAGCCACCAGGTTAGGTGTGATTTGCATGTGTTTGTAATCAGAATTTCGTGTGTCAGAGGTAGCTGTTGGAATGACCATTGTGCAAACAGTAGCCATTGTAGAACTCTCATGTGCAGTCTTCCCAATGGTATCGCAATGAGAGAAGCTGCCATGAGACCCAAGACTTTCAGAACCAGCTTTGCTGGGATTTTTGGATGACAGAAGGAGAGAAATGTGGCTTTGAAGTGAGACTATCCTTTCTGGAGGGAGCCTTAGAATTAAATGATGCATATCTAATTCTATGAATAAGATATGCTATGATGGCTGCAGTAAAGATTTTAAATTTACGGAAATTCGAGGAGAACACAAAGCTGTAGAGTGTAATCCCTGGCCTGTATCAGTTGGGTGGTGGCAGAAAGGAGCCAGTCGTCCAGATACGGAAACACCTGACTCAGATGAGACGCTACCACTGCCATGCATTTGGTGAAAACCCTGGGGCTGAGGTCAGACCACTGATAGTGACTGGCTCCCAGCCAAAAGCGCAAATGATCCCTGGACACCCTGGCCATTTTGATGTGGTAGTATGCATCCTTCAGATCTATTGAGCACATCCAGTCGTCCTTCTGTAAGAATGGAAGGATCGATTGAAGTGACCATTACTTTTCTTTCTTGACAAAGGTGTTGAGGTTGCTTAGGTCCAGAATCGGCCTCCAGTCCCCTGTTTTCTTAAAAAAAACAAAAGTGAGTCCGAATCCTATTTAGTCCGCTGCTGGGACTGGTTGGATGACTTTTTCTAGCAGCTTTGAAATTTCTATAGCTGCTGGGTCTTACATCTGGGAGTTTTCTTTGGAATGGGGTGGATAGGAATGGTATTCTGTAACCTCTGGTAACAACCTTTTACCCAGTTGTCTGTAGTAATGTTTTGCCAGGCCTGAGGGTATGCCTCCAGAGCAGGACAGTCGGGCCTCCTCTCACGAGTGCTGGAAAGGTTTTCCAGGGGGTGTATCCCTGTCACCTTGGTTTTGCGGACCCCCTCTGCCACCAGAGTGGCGTCTTCCACCTCTGCCCCTCCTCTGCCTCTAGAGGGGCATCACCCGTGTGCCTGGGAAAGATCCTGACAGCAGACAGAGTCTTTCCTTCCTGTTCACACCGGGTAAGGGTCTCCTTTACTTTGGGGCAAAAGAGAGTGGCACCATCAAATGGGGCGTTAGTAAAGGAAGACTTGAAGGCTTCTGCAAATGAACATGCATCCAGGATTGCGATCCTTCGACTGCGTATGATATCAGCCTCATGGATGAGTTAATGGATGTAAGGGTATTGAGATGTGCTGTAACTTTCTCTGAGACAGCAGCATCTGTAGTACCCTGGAGGGTATCTCCCAGCTCTTTGATTAGATCCTCTGTAAACGTGTAAAATGGGTCAAATAGTTCAGGGATCCATAGAAAAAGCAGCTGAACTAAAATGCGCTTCCGTATCTGTCCATAGTCCTGGAATCTTTGTTAGGCGGATGGACAGATGAGCCGACATCTCCTTTTTCGTGGCGCTGCCACCACCATGGCCCACTGGAACTCCCTTTGTGAGGTAAGCCTTGTCTTGGGGTGCAGTGATGTACTTATTAGGCTTCCTAGGGACTGGTTCCACGAGCAATCAGCTCCATTAACTCATCGAAGGGCGGAGTGACCCAGGAGGAGGAAGGGGCAGCACCGAATGCCTTCAGCAAGACTGACTCATCCTCAGAAGGGGAAGGGACTGCCAATCACCTCTCTGCTTTAGGATCTCCAAGATGTCAGAAAAGGAGACATCTTCTGAAGGTGACTTTGGGGACCCTTCTGACTCATCCAAGTCAGTATCGGATGTCAAAGATTCTTGTGGAGAATCTAAGTGTCTCCTCTACACAATCTTTTCCTAGGGACTTCTTCGGGGAGCATCGAAGCCTCTGGTGCAGAGGAAGGTCCTTTATGGGAGGAGAGGCTGCTTCTACTGATGTGGTTGTCTAGGTAGACAACACCTTCCTCATGAGATCAGCGCCCTCGGTCCCGAGTCGGAGAATCTCCGGTTCAAGAAATGGGAAGAATCAAACAGGCACGGATGGAGAGGTGAATGGAGCCGACCGAAAAGGACGGTTCTGGCACCGAGGGCTCCACAATCAGTAGATCAACCTCTTCTGGCTCCAAAGACTGGACAGGTCTCAGAGGAGGAAGGGATGGAGATAATGGAAGGCCTTCAAGTTTCGACACCAATTGGGTGGAAACCGAGATAAGTTTGAATAATTTCTGCACCACACGGTCCACATCGGTGTCGGAGAGGGGCTTGGAAGAGCGGGTGAAAGGAACCGGACGGAGCCGACCTCAACAGTGTCGGGGAGGAGCTCCATCACCGGTTCCAAGACTCGAGGCGGAAACTGACAACAGTTGAACACTCGGCCTCAAGTCTGTGGAACCAGTGATCTAACTTTAGCTGAAGAGCTCGGCTGATGACTTGGGCGATTTGGATGCCTGGTCAGAAGCATCCAGAGCCTCTTGAAAGGAAGGTTTTAACAAACCTCTATCCATTAGTTTCCTCGCCTATCTGTCATGACCCTCCCACTGAAAGAATGACAAATAGAGCAGTCTTCTTGCAGATGGAGAGGGCCAAGACAGTAGGAACTATGATTGTCAGTTACTGACATTTTTGCCCACATTGGCAACGCTTAAACCCGATTTAGCCTTTTCAGACATGTCACTATAAAAGAAAAGTCAAATCCAGTAAAATAGTCAAGTCCGTGAAATTGTCAAATCCAGTAATGCAGTCAATCCGGTTGTCAAATCCAAGAAAGGGGTGGTAGGCCCGAAGAGAACTCTAAATAAGTTTTAACAAACTTAATGGAACCGTATCCTCAACCTTACCACACACACACAAAATATCACTAAATAACTTTATATGATAAAAGTACCAAGAAAATACAAGAAAAAATTCTTAATCTTATCTTAGGTGCTCGAGTCGACCCAGTGATGCTGCAGCGGCAAACTAGATCTGAGTTAAAGGCAGAGGGGATTGTGGGTATTAGGTGATCTCGAGCTTCTTCTCGATGCAGAGCTTGAAGAACAAACGGCGAGATTGAACACTCTCACATCTGATGTTTTCAACACATCCCTTATTCTTGGTAAACTTCCCTCTTGCTTCAAGGTGACAAGTATTGTCCCTCTCCCCAAAAAAAGCTAATCCAGCCTGCCTCGATGACTATAGACCAGTTGCTCTAACTTCAAATGGCATGAAATGCTTTGGGAGGCTAGTTAAAAGGCATCTGTCAGTAAACATTCCATCCACCTTTGACCCTCTACAGTTCACTTATCAGGCTAACAGATCCACTGAGGATGTTCTTTCAATGGCACTCCATGTCTCACTTGATCATATGTAGGGAAAAAACTATGTCAGGCTGTTGTTTATTTACATCAGTTTGGGATTCAGTACAGTGGTTCCTATGCAGCTTATCGACAAGCTTGTACATCTTGGAATTAGCAAGCTCATGTGCAACTGGATCCTTGACTTCTTGATGAACAAACCACAGAAAACATGTGCAGGCAACAACACCTCAGGATGCATAATACTCAACATCAGTGTTCCTCAGGGTCATGTGCTAAGCCCTCTGTTGTTCACTATCCTCACCTATGACTGTTCTGCAAAATACACCCCCAATCACATCATTAAGTTTGCAGATGATACTACAGTTATGGGCCTCATCAAAGGGGAGGATGAAACAGCTTACAGAGACGAGGTCTACTCATTAATTGACTGGTGTGCTAAGAATAACATTGACCTGAATGCCAGTGAAACAAAATAAATCATTACAGACTTCAGGAAAAGGTCAACAACACACTCACCACTTATGATAAATGGTGAAGAGGTAGAATGGGTCAAATCTACAAAGTTTTTAGGGTGCACATTTCGGAGGATCTTTCTTGAACTGTGAACACTGAACAGTTGGTCAGAGAAGTACACCAACATCTTCACTTTCTCAGAAGCAACGCTCCCACTTACTGTTCTCACCACATTCTACAAAGGAGCAGTTGAGAGCATTCTCACTAGTAGCTTCATAGTTTGGTTTGGGAACAGTACAATAGCAGAAAGAAAGAAGCTGGATGTGGTGCGAGTTGCTGAAAAAAATCATGGGCACAAACTTACCATCAATCCAGGATCTCTTTGCAGCAAGAAGCATTAAATGTGCATCCAAAATAATTCTTGACCCCCTCTCACCCTGCACATGGCTAGTTTACACAACTTACTTCAGGCAAGAGATATTGGAGTATCCATTGCAGGACCACCAGATATTTAAACAGCTTCTACCCAACAGTTTTGAGACCTATAAACTCTGATACCAGTCACAGATTATTCACAATACGTAGCTCAGCTGAAAAGTGTGCAATATCTTTTTTATTTTTTAATGTAGCAGTATGTTTTCTTATCTGTGTGCAATTGCCTGTCGTTTGTCTGATGTAGATGAACAAAGGAGGACAATCTTAACATGAGCAATCCTACACTGTCACTCTGCTATGTACAGTATTCTTCTTATGACTGGGGGGTCTTGTGTGGTTTTGCTGTTATTATTGATGTATTTATCCTTCTGTGGGTCTTGTATTAAATATCTTTTTTAAATTGAAACATTATACTGTAGTTCTTGTTATCCTTGTTTCTTATGTACTCTCTGGTGACTTGATACTCGGAATTTCATTTAGGCTGCACTTGTGTAGTCCTAAACGACAATAAAGGTTACTCTGACTTTGACTTTTTTTCCTTCTCTAAGTTGCTCTCCCTCTGTCTTATTTATAGTGAGCATCACCATATCACTTTCTTCTTCCTCTCTAAGTTGATTTTTCCCTGAAGGGGCTATTTCAGAACAAAAGTTATCTTACTTGCTGCCTAGAGCCTTCTCTTATTTTTTCGTTCTGTATTACACTGATATAAATAGATTTAGAACTCCCTCACCAGGTACTGTTTTTCTCCTCTTATTACTAGTGAATTTTGTCTTATTGTTAGCTTTCTGCTCTTCAACACTAACCTGCTGCTTTTAATTTCCCGGTTTTGAAATGTTCTGTTTTAGCTTCACAGAAAGTATATAATTCTGTTCATGCTGTGCATTTTCCAACCTCCCTAACGCTTTTTCTTTGCACTATACTTCCAGTGAGTGATTCCATCTCTTTACTTCTTCTAGTCATATCGACAACCTGTTTTGCGAGTCTTTCAGTTACAGTATTGTACGAAATAATTGATTTCTTTCTACTAGTACTGTTTCTGCAGGCTGCTCTGCATACCACTCGATCTCTTAGTGCAAGAAATCTGAACAAAGCAAAAACAATGGAGGACAAAAGCTCAAAACTAGGAACATATTTTAAATATTGCTATTATAAGCTTAGAAAGTTGCTAGAATAACAGGCTTTGCATTAGCATGCATTTTATGAAGCATTTGAAGTCTACAGTTTAAATGCCTGTTATTATCTATTGAATTCAGTCATTACTGATTTGCCAGAAAACCACATATTTTATGCGGGAAAGACCAGAAATTTGAAGCAAAAATCTGGGCAACTGGGCATTTGAGAGGGATGCTGCTCTGCCATGTGTATGTAATGACAAATTTTTTAAATGATGAAGGCTGTTCCCCTCTCCGTAACACTAGTAAAATGTTTAGCACCATGGACTTCTCTACTATTATTCTTTAATCTTTGCGATACTCATATACTTTTTTGAGGACATCTGGTGGTCGCTCCCATGCTTTCTAGATTCGGCACATATATATTTATAACTTTGCTTGCTGTTTAACCTCCTTACACAAATAGGATAGGAGATTAACGAAAATATATTCTTCCTGTTGTATAAGTAAATCCTTAAAGTGGGGAAAGTCTGTCTCTATTATCACACAAATAGCACTGTATTGAGGAGAAACTAAGCACCAGCTCTTGGATAAAACCAACGAATTTATTAGACCAAAAAAACACACAAAGTAAAACGCTCAGCGAAACACCACGTTTTTCCTCCTTGTAACAGACTTCATCAGACAACAAAAAACAAATCCAAAGCGTATATATATGCTGGCAAGAATTCAAATCATCAAATAAAATTACATCTCATAAATATATATTCTAATTATATGATGTAGAATGATGACTAACTAAATAGTTAAAACCTTTTCTTACTATCATAAGCTAACCTTGAATTTTCATAAAATCACATACAATAAACTTCAAAGCTGTGTATAAATATTATACTTAATGTGATCACAAATATGGCTGTAAATGCATACTTTAGCCTGATGTTAAAACATGAAAGGGTATGAACTAACAAGAAGCTTGAACACCTTAATTACAAAACTTTAGCAACACTCCCATCCAGTGGCCAAAATACAAAATGACATGAAGGTGTGAATAGTAAATAAAAGTATGTAAACTATATGTATATATATATATATATATATATATATATATATATATATATATATATATATATATAAAATGCAAAATATAGAATGTATAGAGAGAACAAAATGAATGCATAAAGTCTATAAACTTCTATAAATATATATATATATATATATATATATATATATATATATATATATATATATATATATCTAATGCCTGCAATGAATACAATAAAAATAATAAATAAATATATATATATATATATATATATATATATATATATATATATATATATATATATATATATATATCTAACAAATATATCTATCAAATAAATAATATAAATATAAGTATATAAAATATGTATATATCTTCCTAAAACATATATAACAACAACAACTAAAAAACATATATTAATAAACCATTTATAATATTTTAAATATAAAAATAAAAATAAAAATGGATCCTATCTAATTATAGTCTGGCAGCCCTCAACTTTAGGATGGGTGCAAGGGAAACATTATCGTTTAAACCTGGGAATTTATTGGCTTCTAAAATGATTTACCAATATAATTCCCGATATTCAGTCTTAGTTTCCCACAAGCCACCCCTCTCATCCTTCTGAACTTCTTCTATGATAAAAAAACATATATTTAGCTATGGGGCAAATAGTGGTATGTCTATATAATGCGTTAGTGGCTTTTTATTTTTTATATCGTTAATATGTTCATATATTCTACTTCTAATTTTCCTCATTGTCTTACCTACATAAAAACCAGAGCAAATCCCACATATAGCAATGTATACCACTCCAAAAGAGTCATGGGTACTATGAGTTTTACTAATAATTTATTTTCTCCTAGATTCAATAAGGACACTCCGTGTATCAGCCATCCAAGGACATTGAGAACACATCTTACATGGGAATGTGCCAGGAGACTTTGTTGTTTTCTTTTTCTCATTGTACTGTAACAACAACCAGTCTTTAATATTAGCTAAATATATGTTTTTTTATCATAGAAGAAGTTCAGAAGGATGAGACGGGTGGCTTATGGGAAACTAAGACTGAATATTGGGAATTATATTGGCAAATCATTTTAGAAGCCAATAAATTCCCAGGTTTAAACGATAATGTTTCCCTTGCACCCATCCTAAAGTTGAGGGCTGCCAGACTATAATTAGATAGGATCCATTTTTATTTTTATTTTTATATTTAAAATATTATAAATGTTTTATTAATATATGGTTTTTAGTTGTTGTTGTTATATATGTTTTAGGAAGATATATACATATTTTATATACTTATATTTATATTATTTATTTGATATATATATTTATTATATATATATATATATATATATATTTATTTATTGTTTTTATTGTATTCATTGCAGGCATTATATATATATATATATATATATATATATATATTTATTTATTTATAGAACTTTATAGACTTTATGCATTCATTTATGTTCACTCTATACATTCTATATTTTACATTATATATATATATATATATATATATATATATATATATATATATATATATACATATAGTTTACATAGTTTTATTTACTATTCATGCCTTCATGTCATTTTGTATTTGTTGAATAACATCTTGACCCAGTCCTTCCAGGCAAACACATAATATGTCCAGTAGTACCTTCCTCCCATACAGTGCATTGTAAAATATCTTCCAGCCCTGCTATGATACCACGCACTCAGCGTGCCCCAGTATTACTAAAAAATTCAATCTGACAACCCATATTAATATAACAGATGTTTGAGGAATGCAAATAGGCCCAATACATACAGGATCTAAACGCAGTATCACCAATCACTTAATGTGTTGTTCCCCTGACTAGTTCTTGCAACTGGTGTAATAATAATTATGCTTGGATACTTCAACTTCAGTTTCTTAGGTCCAATGATCCTTGACATCTCAGAGCTGCTTGCCAGCCTCTTACTCCTTCAAATGGTGACTATGCCTATCAGACATAATTTTTAAATTACAAAGAAAACAGTCAAAAAGTGCCTGTAGCGTAGAGTAAAACACCGAGGTAGGTTTCCAAGCTGAATTTTATTCCAAATACATACGAAACCTCACAGGTAAAAAGCACACATAAACACCTTTTCAGTACATGAGCTTTCACCTCCGTAATCCGACTTCCACAGATGACCAGTGTTACTGTCAATTAAACCATTTATACATTAATTAAAAAAATCAACCAATACAAATTGAGCATGAAATTTAAAAAAAACCAATGACATTTCCACAAACCCAAATTTAATATGGGCGGCACAGTGGTGCAGCGGTTAATGTTGCTGCCTCACAGCAAGAGGTTCTCCGGTTTGATTCTCGGCTGAGGTGCCTTCTGTGTGGAGTTTGCATGTTCTCCCTGTGTTTGCGTGGGTTTCCTCCGGGTACTCCGGTTTCCTCCCACATTCCAAAAACATGCATCTGGAGCATTTCTCCCCGGGCCTCCGCTGAAAACAGGCTCTGTGGAACCTAGTCGGACATTCCCGGTCAACAAATGTTAAATAAAATAAAATAAAAATAATATAGAACCTCATGAATATTGCACATGGGTGATTCTGATTGCCCATGACTTTTACATTTGAAGTCGTTCATGACGACTTCAAATGTAAAAGTCATGGGCAATCAGAATTGCCATATAGCTGAAACACCTGATGTTCATAAGGGTCATTTGCATATATCCCATGCGCCTCTGTTACAGGAGGTTTGGGAGGTCACTCATTGGAAGTTCTAGCTTGGCTGGAGTTTTCATTTATTTTTTTCTGATTGTTTTTTCAGTGTGACCTTCTAACTCTTTGTTTTAATATAACGGGGAAAGGGAATATCCTTATCCTTACCGTAATACAATCTTAATCAGAATGGCTCAATGAACAGCATGTTTGCTGACATATGCAGTTCGATATTTTATCATTTCATTAGCAAACATAGACCCACTCAGGCCAGATAATGTTTTTCATTAACAAAGAATGCGATAACATCTCATTATCTGTTCCTGACAAAGATGGACTCTCTTCAATTCAATTCAGTATCTCAAGGTAGTGAATTACAATGTTTGCCTCCTTTATGATATCATCAGAAGGTCCCTCCAGATAATACAGAGTCAAGACGTAATTGGCAGGTGCTCAGCACACAGCAGATACAAACACAAGTTTATTACATGTAAATAATAAAAACAAATCCGGTCGTATATCCAATGGAACAGAAAATGAAATCAACCACAAGTGTTTAGCGCTTTCATTCACTCACGTATTAAATTGAGTGAATGAAAGCGCTAAATACTTGTGGTTGATTTCATTTTCTGTTCCATTGGATATACGACTGGATTTGTTTTTATTATTTAGTTGATTTTTGCCGTTCTTTTCCTTTAAGTTTATTACATGTAATACATATAGCTCAACTGATATAACTAAAGTAGAAACTACATATTGTAGAATCAGGAAGATAGCCTTGCATGATGGGACCATAATCATAGAAAAAAGAAGGGGTAAGAACACCTTTAACCAAAATGAAACCAGTCCTGTGGCCAAGCATTTTTTGGAAAACACAATGGTCACCCTGATAGTTTGAAATTTTGTGTTTTAGGTAAACCATTTTGTTCTGAAAGTGGGGGAATTTTTATTCAAAAATTACTTGAACTAGAAACTAGGATGATTTTGAAATTTAATACATTAAAACCTTATGGATTAAATTTATAATTAAGTATTTAATGAATTAAATTAAAATTAATATAATGGACAGTATTATAAGATGGATATTATTATTAGCATTATTGTTAATTTTTGTGTTTAGGTTATGATTGTTGATTATTGTGTGATATTATTATTATTCTATATTTCATATCAATAATCAAATGCACTTGAATATATGACCTGAAGGCATTTTAGAAAAACATTTATATATAAAAAATACTGTGTGATTTCTTTAAGACTTGCTTGATGAATTAATGAATTAAGTTAATAGAATAATTAGTGCTAATCAACATGATTTTTATGTATAAATACTGTTGGTAGCACATTGTATTAATGATCCTTTGAAGGCGAAAGGCCAAGGTACCAGATCGTAATAAAGAAGAATTACTGGTTTCGGTGTTGGTTTGGTTTTGTGAACAGTTGACTGCTGCTATATTTCGTGAGTGTTTTTGGATTACTGGTTTTCATTTTTGCCATCTACCAAGTAAAATGACCCAATCAAGTGGAGCTTCGGGGCTGAATATTTTGCCAGGAGCTACCTGCTTTGCTGACATGGTTAATGAACGAGAGAGAAAGTTTTCTAACATTGATACATGGAACGTTGGTACAAACAAGCAGGTAGATGATCGTTTTGGATCTTTGGAGAGACTCATGAATAAGGAAATAGCCTTATTTTTGGATACATGCCTTCTAGAGAAATATGTTAATTTAAACCTAACACCTAGAGGTTTGCATATAGACAAGTTACCTGCTACTGAGTTCTCTGAGGAGGAACATGAACTATTGGATGAATGGAAGTCAGCGTCTCTTGAGTGCACTAACAAATGGCTCCGTATTTTGATCAAACGGAACCAGAGAGCGCATGATAAACTCAAAAATGAGATTTTGCATTTGCAGGACGAGGTGGTGGGGGAGTCCTGCTTCAAGATGCAATTTGCTAAAATTACTGACAAAATCTCTAAATTAGAGGCTGATATTCTGCTACGAAAAAGGAATAAACTCTTGCGTGACATGAAGGACTACGAAAGTGGCGTCTTATTTTCATGGCAGCGTGATGCAACACGTAGCAGATCAAAGGTCAGGAGAGGCTTGCGAACACAACGCAGTACTTCAGCATCCTCAGGGGAACGGGATAGGAATAATTTCACAAAAAATGTGACTTTTGCTAACTTTATCAGTAATGGACATAGTGAAAATGAAGGCATAAATGACTCTCCTTCTAATGTTTCTACCACTGATGGTTCCTTTCAGACCAATAAATCTGGTCGAGGAAGAAATGGGAGAAAGGGTAGAAACCGCTTTAAGGAGTGAGCATGTGAGTGCACTATCTGAACACAATTTATGTTTGGTTAATTTATCTCATTTGACTGTGAATGATGCTATGAGATCTGTGTTATTTAAAGGTTGTAAGTTTGTGCCAACTTTTTTTCCCTCTCTTGGTGATATGTATTTCGAACTAAAAAGGTTCGTGAGGAAACTATATTTAAAAGTGTTTTTTCATAATGACAAGGCTGGGAATACTAATGATAAAGTAAGTGATGATTCTGAATGTGATGATATTGAGGATGATGATGAATTATTAAATCTGTCTATCTATGATTATGAAAATGCTGACTTGCCTTCTGAAGATGAAAATATGTCTGGTGAGAATAAGGGTGATATTTTTTTCACAGGATATGGGAGAATGCCAATACCATATTTAGCATCTGACAGTAAATTCACACCTAATATAAAAGTACCTGCCATTTCTACCTTTTTCAAAATAATATTTAAAGAAATGACATTAATAATGGATAGTCTTAAGAAAAGTTCTAAACATTACAATTTAAACAAAGATGAATGGATGACCTTGAAGCATATGAAAAAAATAAAAAAGGAATTTATTTTTAAATGTGCAGACAAAGGTGGCAATTGGGTTATTTTAAGCAAATCAGATTATTGTGAAATGATTTATGATTTGTTAAAAAATGAAGATGAGTACTTGTGTTTGAACATGGACCCCATCACAGAATTTAACACTGAATTATTGAATTTATTGGAAAGAGGGGAACGTCTTGGTTTTTTTAGCCAGAGTGATGTGGGGAAATTGTTCATTAAAAAACCTATGACACCCGCATTCTATGCCTTACCAAAAGTGCACAAAAGTTTAGTAAAGCCGCCTGGCAGGCCTATAGTGTCAGGAAGAGGCTCTTTTCTTAGTAATGTTAACATTTTCTTGGATTTCCATTTAAAAGGCCACCTATCGAAAGTTACAGCTCACATCTCAAATACTCAGGACCTATTGAATAAACTTTCTCATGTTAAATGGAACAACAGTTATTACTGGGTAACTATAGATGTGAAGTTATTATATACCAACATTAACAAAAGATGGGGGCTTGAAGCTGTTCAGGATATGTTGGGAGACGGACCTAGAACTACCTTTTTGATACAAATGTTGGAATTTTGTCTCTCTCACAATTATTTTTGTTTTAACAATGATTTTTTTCTTCAATTAAAGGGAACGGCTATGGGGGCTGCTTTTGCGCCCTCATATGCCATCATGTATATGGGATTTTTTGAGAAGTTGTATATTTATTCAACTTCTTTTTACCAAAAAAATGTAGTGATTTATAAGCGATTTATTGATGACCTTCTACTGATATGTAGTGGTGATATTAGTGAATTTCTGGAATTTTTTGAGGAATTAAATAATAATGATCATGGTTTGACCTTCTCTTGTGAATACAATAGGGACAAGATTAACTTTCTAGATATAACATTATTTCATGAATATGAAAGTATAGGGTGTAGACCTTTCAGGAGAGAGACTTCTGTAAACATGTTTCTACATGCAGAGAGCATGCACCCTGAACATTTGATATGGTCACTACCTTTTGGTGAATTCCAAAGAATTTTTGACCATACCAGTGATGAAAATGAGAGATATAATGAGTTAAATAATGTTGAATCAAGATTAATTAAGAGGGGTTATAATAAAGACCATTTATTAATATGTAAGAATAAAATATTAGGTGTTATGGACCACACAGAATATCGGAAATATGAAGGTAGACAGGATAGACAAAATTCTTTAGTATTTAAGATGAGAGAAATAAATAATGATGAAGTTAAGGCTAATGAGGCTAAACTATTTTTTGTTACAAAATATTCTCCTCTATCGAAAGATTTAAGCAAAATTGTGAGGAAATACTGGTATTTAATACATGAGGATGAGAATATAGGTCATTTGTTTCCCAAACATATAACTTTTTCTTATAAGAAAGGGAAAAATTTGAAGGAGTTATTAAATTATAACTTCTTTAAAAGAGGTGATGATGAAAGGGGGAATGTTCCAGTAGGTACATATTCGTGTGGCTACTGTAGTGTTTGTGGAAGAGTCAGTAATATGACTAATATTAATGGTGTGACATTCTCTGCAAGATATCGCTTCAATTGTAAATCAGTAGGAGTGGTATACATTCTGGGCTGCTCTTGTACCAATATTTGGTACATAGGGCAAACCAAAAGAATGGTTCGTGTTCGTATCCTAGAACATTTAAAAGACATTAGAAACCAAAATTAAACTAGTCCTGTGGCCAAGCATTTTTTGGAAAAACACAATGGTCACCCTGATAGTTTGAAATTTTGTGTTTTAGGTAAACCATTTTGTTCTGAAAGTGGGGGAATTTTTATTCAAAAATTACTTGAACTAGAAACTAGGATGATTTTGAAATTCAATACATTAAAACCTTATGGATTAAATTTAGAATTAAGTATTTAATGAATAAAATTAAAATTAATATAATGGACAGTATTATGAGATAGATACTATTATTAGCAATTTTGTTAATTTTTGTGTTTAGGTTATGATTGTTGATTATTGTCTGATATTATTATTATTCTGTATTTCATATCAACAATCATGTGCACTTGAATGTATAACCTGAAGGCATTTTAGAAAAACATTTTTATATATAAAACATACTGTGTGGTTTCTTTAATACTTGATTGATGAATTAATGAATTAGTTAATAGAATAATTAGTGCTAATCAACATGATTTTTATGTATAAATACTGTTGGTAGCACATTGTATTTATGATCCTTTGAAGGCGAAAGGCCGAGGTACCAGATCGTAATAAAGAAGAATTACTGGTTTCGGTGTTGGTTTGGTTTTGTGAACAGTTGACTGCTGCTATATTTCGTGAGTGATTTAAGAACACCTTTAAATATGATCTTTAAACAAAGGCATGCACCTTGTACAACTATAATATGGCCTACCCCCATTTTCCACTGCCTTACAAAAAACATTAACACCTTACAATCTCGTTGTTATAAAATCTACAGTTTCTTTGTTGACTCCCCCTTGGCATGAACATCACTACAGCACCTATGAAAAGGCAATTTGACTAATAATTCAAGGCAGAACCAATCTTCTTCTTCTTGGCTCCATTCTCTTCAAACTCCTATACCAAGACAACCCCACCCAACCATGAGACTAACTATATCCAACCCACACTACAACCTGAGAAGCTCATTCACTTATTGCCCTATTCCTTTAACATCATCCAATAAACTTCATTTCACAGACCATAGCTTGTCTCTTCTTGCCCCTAAACCATGGCATGCAGTGTCATCTCATCTTACTGATGTCAGAGGCTACAAAGAGTTCAGACATCAGTTTAGACAATACCTAACTGAAAAATATAAGTGCAGATGTCAAAAGACAGGCCGTATCACCTAACCCCATGGTTTCACTATTACAGTCATTTCAGAAAACCTTGGCTGCTTAATCTCCTAAAGCATTCAACATATCAACACACAACTACTACTCCCCCATCTGCCCTATCCATTCCCTCCCACATTTCTAATATCCACACCCACTGCCCCCCATCTGCCCTATCCATTCCCTCCCATATATCTAATATCCAGACCCACTGCCCCCCATCTACCCTATCCATTCCCTCCCATGTATCTAATATCCACACCTACTGTCCCCTTATCTGCCCTATCCATTCCCTCCCATAATATATAATATCCACACCCATTGCTCCCCATCTGCCCAATCCATTCCCACCCATATGTCTAATATCCACACCCACTACCACCATCTGCCCTATTCATTCCCTCCCATGTATCTAATATCCACACCCACTGCCCCCATCTGCCCTATCCATTCCCTCCCATATATCTAATATCCCAACCCACTGCTCCCCCAGCTGCCCTATCCATTCCCTCCCATGTATCTAATATCCACACCAACTGCACCCCCATCTGCCCTATCCATTCCCTCACATATATCTAATATCCACACCTACTGCTCCCCATATGCCCTATCCCTTCCCTCCCATATATCTAATATCCACACCCACTGCCCCCCATCTGCCCTATCCATTCCCTCCCATGTATCTAATATCCACACCCACTGCTCCCCAATCTGCCTTATCCATTCCCTCCCATGTATCTAAATATCCACTTCTCCTTTTATTAACTCTGCCATTGTAACCCTTAGCAGCGTACAACTTCTGCTCTCTTTACTGCTAAAATTGTCCTTCATACTTGTACATGCTATGCCCGTTCTTTTGGCTGGACCACATTTACCCACCTATAACACTTGTGTTATGTATTATGTACTCCAGATTCTACTTCTTTATAATCCTTCCTATAAACATGTGTATACTGTATTTTTACATTTATGTTATATTACTATACTATATACTTTAGTTTTACCTTTAATCTTACTTTTACCTTTTTTACTATGTATGTATGTAACCCAGACTGAGCCTGCAAATGGACATGTCTGGTCAGTGCTGTACTCCTGTAAATAAAAATAAATAAATAAATAAATATGTACAGCTGCCATCACTAAAGATTTTTGTCTTACCTCATCTGAGTCCTCTTTAACCACTATATCCAGCTTTTCTTTACAGCCAGTCAATTACTGAGTTAACTTTAACCTGGTACACCTCAAAAAATTACTCAGGAAGCTTTAACAGCCGCAGAAACATGGCTTCATCTCTCGTAACTGATGCTCAACCCAAAAAAAGACCAAACGATTATTTTTTTTTCCAAATTCATCTCTCATGAAAAAAACAATATTTAAAAGTCATCTCTCTTGATAAGACAACCGTTGAAGTCACTTCTCAAAGCAAACTATTGGGAGTGATAATGGATGATAATCTTACATTCGACCTGCATATACAAAATTGCATAGGATAAACTCATCAAAAACTAGGGATGCTTTATAGAGCCAAAACCTTTCTCAAAGATACAAATACAACTACATTTGCCACTACTTATCTCCTCCTCCTCTTCGTTATAGTGCTCTCATCCTTACTAACCTCCAGGCTTCACAAACGTTAAAGGTTGAACAGAGCTATAACAAAGTTGCTAAATCTGCAGCACATACCCCTTTCAGAACCCACCACTGTATAGCACTGAAAAGTCCAAATTGGTTAGAACTATCACATCAACTAACATACACACAACTTTTTACCATCTATAAAATTATCCAGCATCTATCTGCCTATCCAGCACTAAAAACATTCTATACAACTATATTCCCAGTTGGTTACTGCAATCCAGTGACCAAAATCTGTCTACAAATCTAGCAAATCTGCTGGGCATGGTCTGTACTGGTACAAGGCCTTTAAGGCCCAGAACTCCTTACCTGTGTCCATCAGTACTATACCCTCTTTCCCATCTTTCAAAATGACTCTGAAAGATTTCCTAGCTAAAATCTGGCTCTGTTCTTGCTGAAAACCAGGTTAAACTATATCCTTAAATGTAAACAAGTACCTATTTATTCCTTATACCTCTTCACTCTCCCTTCTTCACTTATTTCCTTACTTCTATCAAACTCTGTTCCCTGACTTTCTCTTTAAATATACTATAAGCCTGTTTTTCCCTCACTTCATATTGCATTTCCTATTTGCATTAGACTAATATATCTTTAATTTCTCTACAAGCTTTCTAAAATTTCTCTAAATATTAAATGATTGTCATATACCGTGTACCACTTCTTAACCAATGTGTTTTATTATGTCTAATTTTTTATAATTATTTAAACTGCAGAGGTTTTTGTTTTATTTTTGAAAACTGTATTTATTATTTTTATTTAACGTTTGATTACTAGGAAAGGCCGACTGGGACAGAGTCCATTTTCAGTCAAGGCCCGGGGGGACGTGCTCCAGACACATGTCTTTGGAATGCAGGAGGGGAGGAAACAGGAGCAACTAGAGGAAACTAGGTGAATGCTTAGAGGAAATGCAGGCTCTGCACAGAAGGTACACCAGCCAAAAAAAGAACCAGAGAGCCTCTTACTGTGACTAACAATGCTAACCGCTGTACCAATCTGTTTGGAGATTTCCTCCCCAGGCCTCCACTGAAAATGGTCTTCTACCCAGTCAGACTCTCTCAGTAATTATGGGTCAATCAATAAATAAATAAATAAACAAACCTTATTTTCCTTTTGCCAACAGTCTTCTTAATGATTTTTTAAAGATGGCTGCTGACTCCATTTATTACTCAGTCTCAATACTTATAAACCATTTTATGGGAGAAGATTATGTTCTTTCCCTCTGGAAAAAGTTTATCATTCCTCTCCATAAAGATGGCAACCCCACTGAAATATCAAACTTTAGGACTATTGTTATACTATCTGCCCTTTCCAAAAGTTTAGTGAAATGTGTACACAAATAAAGTCTTCATCATCTACTACAGGAATAACTTCTTACCTGCACTCAGCATGGATATAGACCTGCACATAGTACTAACACTGCCCTTTTATCATTTACAGACACTCTCAATAAAGCCAGGGATAAAGGTATATTTTTCTCATCATTATTTCTTGATTTATCAAAAGCTTTTGACACAGTTTCATATAGTAACCTGTTGTCATGACTATCCACTCATGGCTCTTCTAACTCTGCTCCACAATGGTTTATCAGTTATTTATCTGATAGATATCAGTCTGTTAAACAGAAGTCAACCCTCTCTCTTTATCAACTTGGGGGCATAGTAGAACAGGGTTCAGTCCTTGCCCCATGCCTTTTCAAAATCTTTATTAACAATCTTCATAGTTCCTCTAAACAAGCAAGCAATTCCACCGTCATCTGCTACTATGAGTATCCTACTTTACTGCAAATAACACAATATATCTTTGCTTGCAAAGACAGTTGGCTTACTAACAATCAACTCCTATTAGTTCCAAGAAAACCAACCTTCTACTATTCTTTCCTAAACAAGATACCCTCGGCAAAAACAACTTTAAAATTCCGTCATTGAACAACACTCTAATTGAAGTTGTCCCTCATACCAAACTACTTGGGGTCATAATAGAAGATAAGCTCAAGTTTAATTCACATATTAATAACACAATAAAAAGACTCACCAAAAACTAGGAATGTATAAAACTAAGAAATTCAAAACTAGCTTCACTAAAATAACTCGTCCCACCACATATGTTCTATCTTCCTTTCTCCATGATTCTCCATTTCTGATAAATCTTCAGTCATCTCTCAGAACTAAACCTGAAAAGACTTACAATAAAGTAGCTAAATTTGCAGCTGTTCAACTTCACAGCTCTCATCACTGCTCTGCACTAAAACATCTAAACTGGCTTAAACTTTCCCATCATCTAATTTATGCTCAGTTGCTACTAATGCACTGAATAATGTATAATCCCTCCACTTCCCCAGCTATCACTTCCCTTCTAAACCTCAAAGTTCAGTTCTACTTAGTCTGTATTCCAACTGTGTAGCCAAAACCTGAAACAGCATTCCTACATCCATGTGGTCATTACCTCCTCTGCACATTTAAGTCTCTCCTAAGTGAGCATCTCTTAACTTTTGGCTCTGCTGTTGCTCTGCACCAATTTAACATTTTATTAACTCAGCATTCTTGCATTGAGAAGCCTACCTTATCTATGTCTAGTTTTTTTCCGCACAGGACCCTTGGCCCTTTTCTTTTAACCACCTGGTTTCCATATTTCTCACACATCTTCTACTTTAAACTCTTTTTTACTTGCTTCTATCATGTAACCTCCTGTAACCATAAATATCATTGCAATATCAAACCTAAAATTACTTTGGGTGGTGCAGTGGTGCAGTGGTTAGTATTGTTGCCTCACAGCAAGTTCTCTGGTTTGATTCTCAACTGGGGTGCCTTCTGTGGAGATTCTGCATGTCTTCCTTGCATTTGTGTGGGTTTCCTCCAGGTGCACTGGTTTTCTCTCACATTCCAAAGACATGCATCTGGAGCGTTTCTCACTGGGAGGCTGGGCCTCTGCTAAAAATGGGCTCTGTTCCAGTTGGACTTTCCTGGTAAACAAATGTCAAATAAAGTACATGTAGTATTGTACAAATTCTTGACATGCTGAATGTCTTACATTTTTACCGTACCATTGTATTGTTCTATGAGTAAGTGCATTGATGGTTATATTGTATTAATTAATCAATCTGCTATGTATTTTGAGCAGTTTTTCCGCCCAGAGTTCCTGGTACTAGTACCAAGGTGGACTTTCACAGTAAATTAATGTGAAATAAATAAATAAACAAACAAAATGGGGTGCCAGTAAGCAAGATGAAAACTGTGTCAGTAACATGGGTTATTCTTGGGAAGTCTGTTCTCATTATAAATCAGGAAAACACTTCTGGATCACAAGGTGTCCAAATCAAAGCTTCAACAAAAAACAGAACAAAATGAAGCAGCCAAACTGGATTGAAATTTTCTTTACTAGATTCTTCTGGCTTCGCCTTCATGGAATAACAATGTTATGCATAAACCAGTATAAATACACAAATCAGCAATCAACACTCAATTAAACAATTAATCAATAATATATAAAATATATATTACAATAAAGAAAAACGAAAGAAATACATATAAATATAATATTTTATATAAATAGTTATATTAATAGTTATACATCTAAATAAAATAGAGTTTGGGAAATAAGTTCCATTATTAAGATTATTCATTCAATAATTTTTCAAAATTTTTTTTAAATTTTATTATTTTTCCTCATTCCTAATTTTATTATTAATTTAGATGACCATAAAATCAATGGGGTTGCATATCATCATCAGATGATTTTTGATTGTAGTGGGTGGGGGGGTATATTTATTGGGTGCAGTAGTTGTAAAGAAGTATAATGGTATATAGGAAGCGAAGAGTCAAAAGCAAAGAAAGAACAATTTTGGACATTAGAATTAGGAATAGTAGTATTGACAGTGTGCAAAAGTCAGGTTTCAATTTTCATCACAATGGAGATCAAACTTTTGAGTTTGAGTTTAGTGTGGCAAGACAAGTGGGAATGGGGAAAAATAATAAAATTTTTCAAACTAAATTATTGAATATGATGTCTAAATTTATTATTAGCAATTATGTAAACTCTCTATTAGATGTGCTGATGAATTTAGATGTATAACTGGCTATTATGAAATATTATTAGGTTATAAGCATTTTTATATGTATTTTTAAATGTAATATATTTATATACAATTGATTAATTGTTTAATTGATGGAATCTATCCTTATTGTAATTGTGGAACTCTATTTCCCAATCCATGAGATTTAGATGTATAACTATTAATATGAGAGTATTCAGGATTATAAGTATAACACTGTATGTATTGCTTTAAAATGTGATTATATTATGTTACAATTGATTAATTGTTTATATATTATGATTGATTAAGTAGATTGTTGATTTATACTGGTTTAACTTACCTCATGTTATTCCATGGTTGATGGAAATGCAGCAGTACAGACCTTAGTAAAGAAAATTTGTGATAGTTTGGCTGCTTGTAGCATGTCTGTTTTTGTTGAGAAAGTATTTGAGATTCTGATAGTTGCCTGGAATTTTACTCCTTAGATTATGATGTGTTGATGGTAATGCAGGCATTATGATGCTGATGGTTTGTGTAATGCAGCAGTACTTACCTCATATTATGATGTGTTGATGGTTTGTGTAATGCAGCAGTACTTACCTCATATTATGATGTGTTGATGGTTTGTGTAATGCAGCAGTACTTACCTCATATTATGATGTGTTGATGGTAATGCAGGTACCCTGGAGATTCTGATAGTTGCCGCGGATAACTTACCTCATATTATGATGTGTTGATGGTTTGTGTAATGTAGCAGTAGTTTCTTGCTACAAAACATGTTATGAATTCAGTTCTCTGGGAAAAGATAAGGCACTCAAAAAAGGTAGGACAAGTTTGTAGAAATAAGGGTTATGAAGGATATTAGTTAGGGTACAATAGTGCATGGGTCCTCTGCAAAAACAGGAAATGTGGGCCCAATGTACGTTGTATGTCAAATAGACAGAGAGCCCATCAAGAAAAGAAGGGTGTGAGAGGCATTTCAGGCAAGCTACAAGCAATATAGAAATAATAGTCATAGATAATAATAACAATTATACCCAGATGGTAACTATAAAGACCCACATAGTCCCTTTTTAGGGGCAACCCACAAACAATGTCTGGTTAAGTGACTTGCTCAAGGTCTCCCAGTAGGCAAATAAGGGCTGAGGGAATCAAACCCTGAACCACAGGAATTACAGCTCCCAGCCTTAACCTGCTGCACCAAGGAGAGATGAGTGATTTGACAGGAAGCTAGTTGGTGATAAATTATATAAAATGTATTTATTTAACATTTGTTTACCGGGAGTGTCCGACTGAGCCAAAGGCCTGTTTTAGTGGAGGTCCAGGAAGAAAAGGTCCACATACAATAACAAGAAATTACAAAAAATAAATATAAATATAAATACAATATAGACACACAAATTACAAGATAAAAAGTGCAAAAAATTATACATAGTTATAAAAATATGATAATAAAACACATAAGTTTAAATAAGATGCATTAATGTTAAATAGTGCAAAAGTGAAAAGTGAGAAAGATACAAAGAGTATTTAACCATTATTATAGAGTGATACAGAAATAGTATGGGAGGTATGGGTAAGGGGTGTTTAAGAAGGGAGTAACAGAGTAAGTGTACTAGGTAAAGAGGAACCCAATGAGACTAGGTACATTGAGTGAGTTGAAATGGATTTATAGTTGGACAATATTAATAAGAGACGAGATAGAGGAAGGTTTTGTACCCAGAAGAAGTACAAGAGCAGAGCCATGTGTTTCTGAAATGATCCATGAGCAGATGTTTGAATATCTTAGAGTTGTTTGAGCTAAGAATATGTTGAGGGATCGTGTTCCAGACTTTTGATATGTTATGTGAGTATAGTGACTCTCCTGTAGAATTATTTGCCTTACTGACTTGCAGTAGCAGTTTATCAGAGGATCTTAGAGATCTTTTGCTACTATATGGGTGAGCTAGGTTTTGGAAGGATGGACAGTTACTGGGTTGAGATATAACTGAGTGGGCAACATTTAGTTGATTTATACACAGTAAGTGGGAAAGTTCATCCCAGTTTAGCTCACGTATGGCAGTACAGTGATGTGTTCTATTGGGGAGATTAAGAGTAAACCGAGCTATTTTGTTATAACAGGCCTCGAGTTTAGTTAATTCTGACTTCCTAAGAATGGAGAGAATGTATGTTCTGGCTATGCCTAGCCTGGTGGAATTTGTGAGAAATGGTTTGTCTCTGTAGAGGGAACCAAGTTTAATGTGGACCTTTTTTATGGTTAAAGCCGATTGTATATCAAATGTCAGTGAATTATCAATATTGACTCGTAGTAGAATATATTATGAAACAGTATTACTGGAATGATATAAATCATATCAGTGCAGGACATGTACTGTCAGTAAATAACAGATGAAGCATTCAGTAGTGTGAGTCATTTCTCAGTGGGCTGTCCTCAGGCACCGCTGCACATGATGATTTCATAAATATTTCCAACAGTGTGATCATTAAGGATATTTCAACTCTTTGCCCACACTAATGTCTAAATGGATTACTCCACTGATGCAGTGAATCTGGATGTTTCAGTCCTCGGGACATTTGTTCTAACAGTGACTAAGAAAGTGAACTGCGGTACTAAACCTTGAGATATTTGATTAGGTTTGATATTACAAAGATGAATGCTTGGGAGGTGTAACATTCAGCTGTAATAAAATTATAATGTCTATACTGTCTTGGAATAAGCTTCTGTGATTTGGGTGATCCCTTAATTATCCCAAAATGTAATCATCTTGAAGAGTGTTTTGTTACTTAGGAAGGGTGTGATGGTTGAATCTTGAATGGTTTTGGCAGGATGTGCCTGGTTTGCATTTATTCCTGTGCATCTGAGCATGTCTTTTTCAAATAGTATGCATTGAGAACAGTATGGGGGCTATACAAGGCACATTCACTATTTGTTTGCAGCAATCTTAGTGTTTGCGCTTCTGTGGATCACTAGTGATATCTGCATTGCTTACTGTACTTATTTCCTTGTTTCACTTGAAAGAAAGTTACTGTTTGTCGTTTTTGCATTTAGTTACTTGTATCACATTGCACTCAAGTTACCTGGCACTTGCTCACTAAAGCAATTATATAAGTCAGCACTAAAAATTAAAAGCACTACACCCTCACTCCTCACTGGCCCTTGTTTTCAATTAAGGATTTCCCAATATTATTCTAGCATGTCCAAAGGTCAGTTGTCAATCTCCTCTCGGTCCAGCTGGTGAATCTGGGAATCTTGAGGCAATGTTATAACTGCCTCATGTACACAGACAACCCTCTCCTCCTCCCACATAACACAAATACTTGAGAGATGCAGCTATTTAGCCAAACTGGAGGCTGAGCTCTCTCAACTCAGGACTGGCAAGACCAGACAGGAGGAAGGCAACTACACACACCACAAAACCAGCCTCACATAATGCTACCACTCCACTGAATCAAACACATAAACACACAAAGACATACTCGAGGCTCTGAGTAAAATTTACCTAAACAGCAGAGGCCTCCAAAGCAGACACCCAAACAACTGCTACCTCAAGACACCCCAAAAGCAACACATAAACCACAAAAGCAGTGTGCAAAGCAGTCACAGCCCTTAAGGCCAAATACAACACCAAACATACTTGTCATAGGTGACTCCATAGTCAGACACACTGACGCTCACCAGGCTGAACAAGGAGAGGGTCACAGTAAGCTGCCTATCGGGCGCTAGAATCCGCCACATAACACAAGCACTCGGGTCACTCCACAGCAAGTACAAATATGACACAGTCATTGTCCATGCTGGTGTGAGCGACCTGAGACGATACCTCCCTGGACTGCATGAAAAGAGACATAGAGGAGCTCTCTGATTATGTAGCCCAGGCAGGTATGACCTAACCCTGAGCAGTATCCTTCCTTCACCAAGAATGATGCCACAATATAGAGACAAGATGATCAGCTTTAACAATTGGCTTAATGTCTGGTGTCATTCAAAGGGGATCCAGTGTCTGTCTGCCTGGGATGACATGCTTGACAAGCCACGCTGCTTCAAGGGGCGGCTTGCACCTGTCACCCTAGGATTCCGGATATTGGCTAAGGCTCTTGCCACCCCCATAGTGCCTTTTTTGGGCAAGGCTCAAATTCTAAACCTACCACCCTAGAAAACAAAAATGGGAAGAAATTGAGGGTAATGCTGCTCAATGCCAGAAGTCTAAATCTCAAAATGCACGCACTCGAGGCCCTTCTCAGTATGGAGAACATCGATGTCTGTGCTGTAACTGAAACCTGGTTCAAGGCTCCTGAGAGCACCCCGGCACTATTAGGTTTTACCTCATATCATCGTTCGGCCCCAAAACCCGGACCACTCCACAAAAGGAGGGGTGTATCCATATTCATAAAGGATACTCACACCTCAGGTTGGTGGCAACGCATGAAGCAGGAAACCATCCAGGTGCAACTAACAATAGGCAAAACTGCTCTACAAATTGTAGCATGCTACAGGCCACCCTCTCAAACTCAGGAACCCCACACAGCCTTCCTGAAGACACTGGAGGGTATAAATGTATCTCCAAACACCATCATATTGGGTGACTTCAACTACCTGAATATAGACTGGGAACATTACTCAAGCCCTAACTTTCTAGCCCAACGGTTCCAATTCAAATGCCATGGAACAGCTAGTCACTGTTCCCACGAGAGGAGAAAATATACTAGATCTCATTGTCACAAACATGGGGACAAAATGCTACACCGAAGTATATCCCTCATTGGTGAGATCTGATCATAAACTAATCTCACTGGAAATCCACATCCCGCCCCACCCCAAACAAAAAGACCATAGTGAAGAACTTCTAAAGCAAACTTCACACTACTCAAGACTGGTGTGGTATCCTTCAAGGCCCTGAGTCAGAGGAAACCACAACCCAAGCTGGAAGCCCTTACAAATGCCTTCTATGAACACCTCCAGGACTGCATGGATCAGGCAATCCAAAAAAAAACCAAGCCTCTTTCCACAAGGGGCAAGCGTCCTGTCTGGTGGACCCCAGCCATTAACAAACTTTACAATAAGAGGAGAAAGCTATTACATGATAGAACAAAATCCATAAAAGGGAAGTCACCCTGATCATTATTAGTAAAAAATACGAGCACTCATAAAATCAACTAAGGCCAATTTTGAGAGAAAAATTGCCATGGATTCAAGGACAATCATAAGGCCTTTTTCAGCTATGTTAGGAACCTGGGTGGAAACTCACAGATATGCTCAGAATTAGTCCAAAATGATACAAAATCACTGAACCCACAGACATTGCCAACATACTGGCAGACAGGTTCAGTGCAAACTTCACCCCTCTCCCTAAAGGAGAGATAACTATCCCAGCCGAGTGTAGCCTCGGACATCTCAAATGCGCAGGTGAAAGCTGCTCTCTAAAGCTAAAAACACAGCATCAATGGGACGGATGGTGTCCCTGGCTGTGTGCTACACGAGCTAAATGAGGAATTAAACCCGCACATAAGGCAGCTGTTTAATCTCCAGCCTTACCACAGGATCACGTGCCCAAGGAGTGGCGATGCGGCAACTGTGGTCCCACTCCCACAAAGGTGCCTCCTACGGACCCTGGTAATTACCGCCCATAAGCTTAACAAGTCTAGTCTGCAAAGCTATGGAGAGGATCATAATGGAGCTCATAAACAAAGATATAGGGGACTTGCAGACATTGGACCCGACCCAGTTTGGCTTTGTCAAGGGAAGATCATGCCTTTTGAACTTGGCCGACTTCTTGAAATAGTCACCAAGGCCATTGATGAGGAAAGGCAGTCCATACAGCCTACCTTGACCTTGCAAAGGCTTTCGACACAATACCCCACTCGGGTATTGTAGAAAAACTTACCAGCTTAAATGTAAACCCATATGTCACAAGATGGGTTGCAAACTGGCTTAAGGACAGAACCCACAGGGTTAGAGTTGCTGGCGGCTGTGTCAGACTCCAAGCCGGTCACAAGTGGTGTCCCACAGGGCTCGGTCCTTGGCCCTTATTGTTTTGGCATCTACTTCTCAGAAGTACAGGCCAACATGGGAGGACTTTGGCTGACAAAGTTTGCAGATGACTGCAAACTGGGCGCCATAGTGGAAAGTGCATTGGACACTGATATCCTTCAGAAGGGACTCACGGAAACAGATAGCTGGTGCCAGAGCCATGGCCTGAAGTTCGCCAAAAATGTATAGTCATACCCTTCCGGGAAAAACAAGGTAACCCCAAGCTACCATATAGGTGGCAATCCACTAAGCACAGAAGAGGTTATCAGGGACCTGGGGACCCAGGTTGACAGTGGCCTTTCTTTTGACACTCACATTGCTAAAGTGGTTAGAAAGACCTTCTACATTGCCCACCTGATCATGAAAGATTCACATCCAGATCTAGTGAGGTCATTGTTCCCCTGTACTCTTCACTTATCAGACCAATGATCGAGTACAATGCCCCATTCGGGATGTATCTCACCCGACATCTGCAGCAATTGGAGAGACCCAAAGTTCCTCACCAAAAGGATAAAGGGACTCCAAAATCTGTCATATGCTGCCAGATTGAAGAAACTCCAGCTCTATTCAGTCGCATACCGTCTGCTCAGAGGTGACATGTGCCTGACATACAAGGCCATGTCCAACCCGGAATTAATGGACATGCTCCACCTCAAAAATCCAAATCCACCAAAACCACTAGAGCAAGCGACTTAAACCTTAGCCGCGGATATAAATAGGGCGTGCTGGAGGGATAGATTTATCACTCAGAGACTCCCTATGCTGTGGAATAAAATCCCGGTCCATGTGAGGCAGAGCACCTCGCTGACTCTGTTCAAGAGAAATCTAGACCTGTGGATGGGAGATCGTAGGTTTACCCCGGGAATCATCTCTGGGTCACTGCTGGACAGAGGCACAACAAACTAATGGGCACAGTATTTTTTCATATAAGGGGTGGCGTAAGCCACAATAATTTGGGCTAGGCTTATAAATGCCTTAGGGCAGATAGCCTAGTATAAACCTATGAACCTATGAACCTATAATGCATATTGAAACAAAGTAAAATGCATGGCACATGACAAACAGCTTATGAAAAGCATTATATAATTATAATTCATTCGAAGAATGATCCACATTTGTACCAATCACATGCAAATAAACAACCTAATCTTTTATTAAAAATGTTAATGTATTTGTGAATTACAATTAATAATTTCTGCAAGCATGTTTTACTTTTAACATAACTATCCTTTGTTGACTTGGTTAGTTCAACTAGGGTGGTGGACCCTTTTAAGGGGAGACACAAGTTGGCATTTCCCTACAAGGGAAACTTTGGCCAGAGCATCAGGGAACTTCCCTATTGTTTTCAGTAGGTGCCATGGGTATCTTTTACATCCACCTGAGCTACTAGCAACTTAAGATGGGACCCTGGGTTTAGCATCTTATCCAAAGGAGAACACACTCAGGAGAACAGCACCCCCACCCCCCCATGAGGTAATGCACTATCAGCAATCAC
>NC_056729.1:1869999045-1870021545 GCF_019279795.1 Protopterus annectens
ACTTTAGTTGTTTTGTTGAATATTATAATAATACCTATTTTAATTAATTGTATAAAATTGTTATGATATTTCTCTTATATGTTAAAACAATAAACCTGTTTTGAAAAAAAAAAAATTTCTCTTTTTTTTTTTTTTGCTTTAGTAGCACTTGTGTATATAGTGTAAATAGTTGTTTGTCTTTTAGAGATTGTGTCTTGTAGTTTTTAATTATATTCTGTGTGTAACCATTATTGCTTATGCTTTCTACCGATGTCCGTTCTTTTATTAACATTGTATTTGGTGCACATGATAAATAAAAAAAATTGCTATTGGGAAAAAAAAGAAATCATTTATCAGTATAACACATTCAATTAACCGCACAAGTTTACAAATGTAACTAAACAAATAATTTAATTATGTGCCTTAATACACTATCTTATAGCAACATGGTATAATATGTAACATAGACCTGTTTACAATCATTGTCATGTTAACAACATTATGAAATACAGTAACTAGCCCTCAGTGTAACCCCCTTACACGTGTGCCTTCACATCTCAGTACTATCTACGACTTCATCAGGTCTTTCTTTCTATTGTTAAAATCCATGTACCATTTATTCAAAATATGCACTCCCCCAACTTTACCTACCATCTATAATTCGGGGTATAAGTTACCTTCATCATTTTTACAATCTCTTCAACATCTGAAGGCACTTTTGTCCTCCATGTCTGACTTATGACCTTTAATATGATATTATTAGCTTTTTTATAGGATGTTTTTGTTCTCCTCCCTGACCCTACTGAACCTGTTATTGCTCCCCATGGTTTCATTACATTGCTCAGCCTTGGATCACCCAGTTGCTTCTTACTGTGCACTCTAAAAAAATGACCCTTCACCGGGCAGATGCCCTGTTTCTGTGGAAATTCACACTCATGGTAACTCATTGGTAGATCCACAGGATAAGGGATCCTTAAGCAAGTTGCCAGAGGGGATTTAGCAGCCATCATTCATCTAATGACTGATAATTGTCCATATCTGTGGGACTGTCTAGTGCAATAATGCCATGATATTGTTGTCAACCCCACACACACACACACACACACACACACACACACACACACACACACACACACACACACACACACATACACACTTAGTGAGATGACATATGAGTCTCCTGGTATCCATTACAGGTTGCACAGGCATCAGTTTTCCCCATCAACCCTGTGATAAGGGAAGACCTTTTCTGTCACTTTAGGCTAACTTCCCGTCAACCCGAACAGTAGTAAGGCTCTGCTCCTAAATGGATGTCACACGTGGTCCATGCAGCTGCCCTGTCTGTAGAGCATCAGGAGACTATACATTTACTTTAATAGGGATTTATGCAGCAAACATCCTTTCCTATCATCTACTATTATTAACAAAGTAACCCTGTGGTCAGTTCCATTCACTGCTCCATATATTCGTACATATCTCTTTCCCTAATCTCCTTTTAATACAGGCAAGTTTGTATGGTTCCACACAATGTGTACCCAGTTCAATAAATCTATCACTTCACATCTCTAGTAGCTACAATCTGCATCACTGCATATTTCAGCTGTCAGAAAGGAGTATAAAAATATTTAAAAAGACATTGCCACCAACAAAATGAAATTCTATCAGTTTTGTGGCACAGAACCTGCTATCACTGTTCATCTCTTTCCCATTCTGTTTGATATTGCCTTATAATCTCTCTCAAAGTAACATCTTGTAAATTGTACTATTTATCCGTAGCAAAATTATGGAATACCCTTCCTCACACTATAACTTCGGTGTCATCACGCACTAACTTCAAAGCTGCTCTAAAATCTCATCTAAAAGAGCACTGGGCATGCCCCTGTAACAAACCTCTCTAACATCTCTACCCCAGCCTCTCTAATCCCTTTCTTCCACCCCTCTAACTACCTCGGATTGCAACCAAATACATTGCTTGTAAACCTATACCTCAGCTGTAATCTTAGCCACTGTTATTCAAGGGTAATAGCTGCTAGCTCAGCTATTAAAATACTTGCTAGTCTTTATGGCACCAATGATATAAGTGTTGTACCATTTAACTGAATACTTAATTTCATTTTGAATATAACTGCTTACTACTATTGTTAAACAAAACCAACCTATATGTCTTGTAACTTGTAATTAATTGTTTTTAATTGTTTATATTGTGGAGCTTTTCTCCCCGGGCCTCTGATGAAAAATGACCTGTGTCCAGTCAGATTTTCCCGGTCAACAAATGTAAATAAATAAATAAATAAAATTGCCATGTGTAACAGCTGTTGTCTAGTTAAGTCACTCAGAAGTGTCTTCCTTTTTAATTCTTGACCACTAACACTTTATAAACCCATTACACAGCACGCCATTAACTCCGTTTTCCTTTTTAATTCTTGACCACTAACACTTTATAAACCCATTACACAGCACGCCATTTACTCTGTTTTCCTTTTTAATTCTTGACCACTAACACTTTATAAACCCATTACACAACATGCCATTTACTCTGTTTTCTAATTCCTACATACAGCTCCTGCAAATACTGCTGTTTCATATAATTTCTTCCATCCCACAAATGCCCATAAGTAGTTAGGAAAACCCTGTCTTCTAATTTCCTCTTCTAATTTATACATATACGTATCCTAGTTTTCATAAAGTCGTACACTGCAATTTCTTCAACCCAACCCTCTGTCTTTGTTTCCTGGAGAGCCCACTTTATTCATTTTATCAACTCTTGTCCCAGATTAATCGATGCTTTCTTGTGTTTCCTTTTTAATTCCGTGCACAGATCAATATCACCTAACTTCCCTAACAGAACTGACTTCCATCTGGCCCAAAACCATGACAAAATTCACCTTGTGCACGATCTTTAAATGCCTCGCTCTAGCACATTTCTCAAAATCTAGGAGTCATGTTAAGCAGATTTTTTTCCTTCCAATTTTTTTCTTCCTTTATTTTACCTCCATTAACTTCCATCTGTGTTATTCCCATTTTCTCTCCTTGGTTCTACCAGAAATCCTTCTTCTGTTTTAGTTTTCCCTGTTTCCTACAGTGCTATTTGACATTTTAACCTCTCCTTTTCCTCTCTCCCTCCATCTCTCTGGTTTCATCTACACTCCTGTTTCCCTTTCTTACCTTTCATCCCATTCCTTTCATCTTTCCTTCCTCTGTTTTCCTTATGATTTCTACCTCCTTCATATACCATCACATTCCGTAGCCTTGATCCCGGCTAACAAACCAAACCTTTTGTTTTGCTCTCTCATGCACAATGCCCCGGATATATTTGGTCCTTTTGTCATGCTGTTTGGCTATGCTTATAAGGATGTCCCTTCTGGTCCCCCTATTGGAATACTAATAGATTCATAAGTTCATAGGTATGTACTAGGCTAATGGCCCTGGAGCCTTTATAACCTAGCCCATAGAATTACCCTGGCACTGTGCCACCTGACCTTAGTTCCCAATGCCTCTCTCGAGTAGAACCACTGGAGTGATCACCGGGGTGAATTTTCTATTTCCCATCCACTCATCAAGATTTTTTTTGAAGAGAGTCAGTGAGGTGCTCTGTTTGACATGTATGGGAAGTCTATTCCATAGCATGGCCAGTCTCTAGGTTAGGAACCTGTCCCTCCAGCATGTTCTGTTGATTATGGTAATGAGGTTGAGATCTCTGGAGCGTGTGGTGCTGAGGGACTGGGATTTCTTCAGATGTAGCATTTCTAACAAACCTGGGTCAGACATGGCTTTATAGGTCAAGCAGAGATAGTCTCTAAGTAGGCGATATGAGACAGAGAATAGTTGGAGTTTTCTGAGTCTGTCCATATAGGACAAGTGTTTAAGGCCTAGAATCTTCTTTGTGAGGTACTTTTGTGGTCTCTACAGTTGTTGCAGGTTTCTATTGAGGTACATGCCAAATGGGGCATTGTACTCAATGACTGGCCTAATGAGGGAAGAGTAGAGGGAGACAATGACCTCTTTCTTCCTGGATGCAAACCCTTGGTAATGAGATGTGCCACATAGAAGGACTTTCTAACCAGAGTGGCAATGTGGTGGTCAAAAGAGAGGTTGCTGTCAACCTGTGTTCCCAGATCTCTTATACCACCTTCTGTGTTCAGTGGACTACCATCGATGTGGTAATTTATGGGAAATGGGTTTTTCCACAGGGGATGATGACACATTTTTTGGCATTAAGCTTAAGGCCATGGTTCTGACACCAGTTGTTGGTCTCAGTGAGGCATTTCTGTAGGATGTCAACATCACTTGGGGAGTTAATAATGGCTCCCAACTTTAAATCGTTTGCGAATAAAGGTAAATGTCCTAACTGGTAGATGTATCCCACTATAAGCTATACCACCCTTGAGGAGCTAAAAGGCCCCAGTCAGGATGAACAGAACAAATGTTAAATGTATTTGTTCACTTTCTGAATGTTGTAGTTGGTGTTCCACTTGTCTGGGGCTTGTATTTCACATTGCTCAGTTTTGTCCCCCTCCATAACTCCCTCCATACCTTTCATTTCTAGCTTTTCCACCCTCTCCTTTTATTTCACTTACTAATTAAGTTTCTCTTTTTATTTCAGTTTCTTTGCTTAGTTTTTCTCTGCAGATTTCTTGTCTCCCCATTACCATTTAAGCAAGCAATAATTGCCTCAATGGTAGGCATTAAAGGGAAATAATAGATCACCAAGGGGGTGTTGTGATGGTCCAGTATTTCCCTGTCACTCTCATCCCTAATAGTATTATTGCACTAAGACAATGGGCTGTTTGTCTGTTTTAAATTTCTTTTATTACTAGTAGAGATATATAGTTCCTCCACCAAATGGTTCAAAGTTGTTGTAGACTATGTAGTTATTGTTACTGGACATATCTGATGTTCAAAACATAGACTATGTAAGTATTTAATATTGTCTACACACACACACACACACACACACACACACACACACACACACACACACACACACACACACACACACACACACACACACACACACACATGTGCACAGATGCAGGGGCAAAGACAGACTCACACACATACTTATACACAGAAACATACACATACCTACACATAGAAATGTGTCCAACAATTGCAGTCAGTTTTTTGACTGTGTACACCTCAGGTACCTCATTGTAATAGAATGAAAAAATACATACAGTGTAAAGCCTTGCAACCCCCATCCCCCACTCACATATCTGTCAGCTGACCTTGATTTTGCTGACCATCCCTGACTTTGTCTCATATTTTCTTCTGTCCCTTAATAAAAGTTTGATTTTCTGAGAGATTGCTGCCAACTATAGACAGGCAGTAACTCCAGGCATTATAGTTTCATACTTCTGATTGATCAGAAAAAGCATGTTGATGAAAACCCTCTTACTTCATCAGTTTTTGAAATAAATCAGGGTACGCCCATAATTGTTGGCTTTACACAATCTGTCTTTCTTTCTCTCTCACACACACAAACACAAAACACAAACTCTTAGCTGTACATTCATACTAGTAACTGGATTACTTTTGCTTTAATTTTCCTGATGGTCAGTAAACACAGCAGTTTAGCATGAGTGAAAAAAATGAGTAAATAAAAATAAACGAATAAATAAATAATGAAAACAACTGCAGTTACTTCTGTTACTGAAGTCATAGTTTCGTATTTTCTATTTATTTATTTATTCTTCTATATTTTTAATCTCAAAAAACTCCTTATTTGGCAAGCATAAATAAGACGACAGACTCTTTTTCTGGCAGTCTGTTCTTTATGATGTCATATTATGGTGCCGTGAAGCTGTGGACTTCATAAATCCTGTCCATTATCTACGTTTGGTTAATAGATATTTTATTCTGTTCTGACATTCCTAAGTAGTTCAAAGCATTTGGCGATACTTTGCTTTTTTCTCCTTCCCTCCAACACCTCCTTCACACAATCTTTATTTTTATTAACACTGTCCTTCGATGTGCCTTTGCCCACCCCAGCAGCACCATTTTTTGTACCCTTGCTGGTTCCCATATCTTTATTTCTTAACCTTTTTTTCACACAGATTCCAATGCCAAGATATTTGATTCTTAGATCCTTCAGCCTGCATATTCATTGCAGCAAAGGCTTCTGCATCAAGTTCCCATCTTGCCCTGTCTTCATTACTCGTTTTTATCAGCTTGTCATGACAGTGATCTGTTAAATAACAATTCAAGCAGTTTTACTCTGCGTGCAACTATAATGTTATTCATGATATGCTACAAATATCTGTTTCTCAGCTCTTTCCTCTATCAGGAGTGAATCGATGTTTGGCACTTGCTACATTTTCAGCTTCTTCAGTCTCTCCATTGCTGCAGTTATCTTGCCTTAAACTTTTGCAAAAATCACTTGGCGTCACCTATAGATTACACATTTTATAAAAGCACTTGGCTAAACTAACTGCAAACATGACAGTGTTAGGAGTTAGTCTACCAGCTCCTAGCATGGTGGTGCTGCAGTCTGTGCTGTGAATAAAACATAATTATTCTTCTCCTGCTACTACAACCCAGATCTTGCAGTTTCAAGTTTCCCTCCCTGACTTATACTTTCTCATAGGTTTACATACGCTAAACTAACAACAATGGGGGCCTTTATTATCCTAGCTATGTATCCCAAATGCATCGCCCAAGAGTTTTGAGCCTTAGACGTTATTATAAGGGGTATATGTAAGCCAGGGTATGATTTACAGACTGCTTGGGGTGACTTTCCAATTTCCTGTACACTGGTGCAGGCTATGCTTGAATAGGGTTATGAAAGAAATCTGCTTTACATGAATGGCAGGCCAGTTCCAGAGGAGGGAATTGTCTGAGACATATAGCTGTCTCTCCAACATGTCCTATTTATGTCACACGCAATGTTGAAGTCTCTAGATCGAGTACTTCTGATGCTATTGCATTTGCAGATGTGCAAAGAGTCCATCAGAGCAGGATCCAGGTATACCTTGTTTGGTAGGCACAGATTACCTATACAGCCTGTAGAAAACCAAGCAGAGAGATAGGACTTTTCAGATGATCTGCCTAGGACATGTTGTTTACTCTCTGTATTCTTTTTGTGAGAAATCTTTGTGGATGTACCATTTGCTGCATGTGCCTGCTTAGGTACTTACTGAAGAGGATGTTTTACGCAATGATGGGTCTGATAAGGGCCAGATAGAGAGGAATGATGACCTCCTTGGACCTAGATGTCATACCCTAGCTCATAAGGTAAGCAACACAGAATGATTTCTTTACCACCTTAGACACACGTTTATTGAATGCCGGGTTACTATCCACAGCAGATACAACAGATTATCACAAGGCAGCACCTGCTATTAAAGGGTATTTAAAATGAAAGCACATGCATGTTAGTCTTAAAATGTTATACTTTACAGGAAATCAAGCTGTTTTACATTTCAATTTAATAATAGATTAATGAATGTCCTAATTGTCTCTTGCAGCTTTATGTTCATCTTCTACTATTTCTCTAGTGTACATTGAATATTTTTTATGCTGATCCAAGATAGATGTTAGTGCACTATGCATAGCTATTGAATAGTGAAACTAAACATTCTAGCCTGAAATTATTGATGTTTGACCGAGTCTTATGTCACTGATTAATGCAAATTGTTCTATAGTGATTACTTAACAGCGAGCTAATCTACTCACTTTATAGTGTTCAATTCAGAGACAGTTTTCTGTCTCCCTGCTTGACTTCCTAACAATCTTGCTGAGGTCCCTATCTTTTTGGTGTGTAATGTATAGCCATTGCTGTCTGTGCATTTGGAAGGCTGCACTCCTAATTAGTTTTTCACTTAACTCTGTCTCTTATCTTCAATGCTTAAACTGCCATCTCTTTTGCTTGCATTCTTATTTTGTATTCACCCAATTTCTAGGTGTTAAACAAGCCCTTCCTAGCCAGCTCCCTTTTTTTGTAACCACCTTTCTACATTTCAACACTCCTAGAAGATCCAAACCTATGACCCTACTGATGGCTCACAGCTAAGATAAGACTTCTGAGAACTCACCACAAATAAGGATATATAAGACATCATGGTCTGTCCTATAAACATATGTTTTTATCTGCAGATCCACTTTAATTACCAGTGAGCTTTTAAGAATTTAAAATGTGTAGCACAGACCGAGAACCTAAATTACAAGTATTTACAACAGGCTTGAACAACAACAAAGGGACAATATCTCAATTCCTCACTTGTTATTTCTCTCTTTTGCCTTGATACCCCACCCCAACTTTCATTTTCTCTCCCCTGAAATAGAGCATCTTCTGCGTGGAGATGTGTGTGAATGGGCGTACCTTTGTTGAAGGCTGTGCATCAGGGCTGGCAACTCGGCACGTAAAAATCAACTACCAATCATTAGCGGACCGGAGTTCCGCTGTGGCGACCCCTAACTGGGAAAAGCCGAAAGACAAACAACATTGACAAACTGCTATTCCTTTCTTTTCTCCGCTACAGATTATAAAATACGCCCTCACACTAACATTCCTTTCCCAGTTATTAAAATACATTTACATCAGTAAGGCACACTGTATGCAAAATATATTAATAGCCTTTGGCCTAATACACTGTATAACCTTTCTAAGAGTTTAGTAAACTTACCCTAGATCTTTTATTTCAATAATCCCCTTGTTTCATGCTTCTTTCTGATACAGTAATTATTTACCTTGTGGACTGATGCAACATGCTCCATTCATACTTGCTGCGCACAAACTTACTTTGCTCCACTACCTTCTCTAATTACTACCCCCCCCACCTATTCTACCTTTATACTGACTTTGGTCCATCCCCTGTTACTATTCTACCTATCATCTCACACATCCCGCACCCACTTTTCCATAAGTTTTCTAGGTCAAAAGTTTAACAGGTCACAGATAGCAACATTTGAAGCATCTCTGATGGTTGTTAATGCTAGCAGCATTAACAGGGATGTTGCAATGGTGCAGTGGTAGTGTTGTCACCTCACAGCAAGAGGTTCTGCAGTTTGATTCTTGGCTGTGGTGCCTTCTGTGTGGAATCTGCATGTCCACCCTGCATTCAAGTGAGTTTCCTTTGTTTCAAGTCGGACTTTCCTGGTAAACAAATGTTAAAATAAATAAAGTGTTTATTTTACTGGGAAATTTTCTACGTTCCCACAAGATTGATGTTGGTATTATCTGTGAAAAGTGGTTATAGAACAATGACTGGAAACTAGTTTTTCAGGGTGTAAATGTTTTTACTGTAACACACTCTAACACAACAAAATCAGGTGGAGGTGTTATGATAGGGGATTAAAGATAGCTATGAGACCAGTGATTATTACATGTTCAATGATAACACCAATACTATAGACTGTGTAACTGTGACAATAAAGACAACCCTGGAACATATAACAATTGTTGGAGTGTAGAGATGGCCAAAGTCAAGTGCTGACGACCTAGAGGAATTCATGCCTTTACCTGCATGAAACACAGGGGGGAAGAATAACAGCAGGTGGGGACTTAAATTTATCAAAAACAGACTGAAATAATACTGATTCAAGTAAATTAGTAAGGAAAGTATTTACAACATATGTTCAAGAACAACAATTGCTTCAGATAATGAAAAAAAAAATGACCAGGGAACAGAACATACTAAACATTGTTTGTACTCTTAAAGAAATTACTGTTAGTTCATGTCAAGGTTTTCCTTCGTTGATGTGCAGTGATCATGGGGTTATAAAGATTAATTTTTGCTAGATAATTGTGCTAAAATAAAATCTAAACCAATGCACAGAAGACTAATAACAGATTATATTATAAATATAATAACAGATTATAACAGATAATAACAGATTATCTGATAAATATCTTTCAACTTGTATAATGTTCTTTGGACTGTAATTGTGTGTTGTAATTAAATCATCTAGTAGTAATTTAAATTGAAGGGTTTGCTTGTTTTTGTTTTTTGCAAACTCTATTACTAACTCTATTATTGTTTTGTATGCTGGTTTTTCTGTATGTATCATACTTCTGTGGAGCTTTTCTCCCTGGGCCGCTACTGAAAATGGAAATATCTCCAGCTAGACTAGCCCGGTCAACAAATGTAAAATAAATAAATAAATAATAAAATTATATGGAAGCAAAACAGTCACTATGTAAAAGTAATTGAAGAAATGCATTCAGTGGAAAAACTGCAGAAGAAATATAGAAAGTTATTTGAATGCAAACAATCAAAAAAAAAAAATAAGCATCAGGATCTAGGCATACAACATCAGGAGGATATATTTCCATAAGAGCAAGACACCTGATTAAGGTGAGAGACAAAAAATATATAAGAAATGGAAAAGAGGCTGAACTACAACTTTGAAAACCGAAATAAGCATGCTGGATAAATTAAACATAGTGAGGCAAGATCAAGAAAAATTTGAAAAAAATTTATACAAAGATATTGATTTTATTTTACATTTGTCGACCAAGAGAGACTGACTAGGTTCCACAGATCTTGTTTTCAGCGGAGGCCCAGGGAGAAATGCTCCAGATGCATGTCTTTGGAATGTGGGAGGAAACCGGAGTACCTGGAGGAAACCCACGCGAACACAGGGAGAACAACAAAACTCACACAGAAGGCACCCCAGCCAAGAATGAACCAGAGAACGCGTTAACATTGAGGCAACTTAACATTAACACGCACTGATCATAATAGTAAACCATTTTATAGATATATAAGATGAGGAAGGAGCAAAGACATACAGATTGATAAACTGTGTATAGATTCTAAAATTTATTCTCAGACACAACAGATTATAGATATATTTACAAAATTTAACGCAAAGTACTTTGGCTCCACAAAAGGGGTGATAAATTGTCCAGTCACATGCAGGTAACCTCAGACACTAAAACCAAATTAGCTTATATTGAAAAAAAACTATGCAAACTCGATCCAAACAAAACATGATGAGGAGATAGAATTAATAATGACCTGACAACACTTCAGCAAGACTTTACAGTACCATTATATTTATTATTTACTATGTCATATAAATATGGGGAGATTCCTCAAGATTGGAGGCATATACTTATTAAACATTTAAGGGGAAAGGGGAGTAGGACAAACCCAGAGTCATATAGACCTTTAAGTCTACTTTCATGCTATGGAAAAATAATGGAGAAGGTAATTTTGCATAAGTTATTGACAAAACTGGAAAGGTTGGGACTTGAAACCAAACATCAGCATGGATATGTTGAAAAGAGATTTATTACTACCTGCAACATGATGTTCTATAACAATATAGTAACAGCTATGAATGAAAAACTGTGTTGTGATGTAATTGATATAGATTTAACTTCAGCATTTGACAGAGTCATAAACAAAACACTTATCAATCAATTAGAACAACTAGGTAATGATGTATTCTTGATAAGATGGATACATGCATGTCTTACAAATAGGACATGACAAGTATCATACAATAACTGGGCAGGAGAAATAAAAGGTTACAGACAAGACATCCAACAGGGCTGTATCCTAGGCCTATACTTGTTTAGTGTATCCTTCATACCTAACGTTTTCATCTGACATGTTATGCACTCTGTATGCAGATGACTTGAAATTAGGTAAACTGATTACACATCACTAAGGCCCTAGATGAGGGTAAGTCAGTACATACAGCTTACCTTGACTTGGCCAAGGCCTTTGACACAATCCCCCACTCGAGCATCATCGAGAAGCTAATATAACTTGGCATAAATCCCTGTCTCATCAGGTGGGTGGCCAATTGGCTCACCGATAGGACCCTCAAGGTCACAATAAGCACCTCCACCTCCGATTGCAGAACTAACCGTAGTAAAGCTCCATAGGGATCTGTCCTGGGACCCTACTGTTTGGCATCTACTTCTCAGAGGTCCAGGCAAAAACAAAAGGCCTGTGGCTGACCGAGTTTGTGGACAACAGTAAGTCAGATGTTGTTATTGTCTCCACAGATGATGTTAACATACTGCAAGAGGGTCTCACAGCAACTAATGACTGGTGCCAAAGTCATGGCCTCAAGCTAAACATAACAAAAATGCATCATCATACCATTCAGCAGAAACATGGCCCTACTGGTTACACATCATTGACAACCCGCTAAACACACAACCTGTGGTGAGTGACCTGGGTACGCAGGTTGATAACAATCTCACATTCAACCATCATGTTGCGGAAGTGGTCAGAAAAGCTTTTTAATTGGTTTCTCTCATAAGTAAATTGATTGCATTCAGAAGAAAAGGAGGTCATTACCTCTCTATACTCCTCCCTCATTAGACCAATAATTGGGTATAACACCCCATTTGGTATGTACCTCTCCAAACATCTGCACCAACTGGAAAGATCACAGAAACTTAGTTTCAACAAGAGTTAAAGAAAAGAAAAAAACAGTAGATTACTTCCCTAGGGAGAAACATGTGTGCTTACCCATTGCCCCTACCTTTATTTATCAGCTCTAAATGGAGCCTGTTTAGTCTCCCCTGGGCTCTGAGATCACTACCTCATGGGGTGCATGTGTGCTTAACAGTAAACTGTCTGAATAACTCACCACTCGTGCATGTAACCTCAACCTCTTGGTATAAGAATCTGCACAAAACTTAGAATAATGGGGTGACAAAGACTCAAAAACGGAAATATTTCAAACATTACTCATAAATTTAGCAAGTTGATAGAATAACAGGATTTGTTTAATGTTCATTTTCTCAATGATATGAAGTTCAAAACTTAAATGTATGTCATTATTTAGTGACTTCAATCTTCAGTGATTTACCAGAAACCCCCAAATATTATGAGAAACAGACCAAAAATACGAGGTAAAAATTTGGACAGTTGAGAGGTATGGTCATGCAGTAGACAGCTATCTGGGTCCATATACTATATTGCAGTAAGCCTTTAGGCTGTCTCCCTTCACACAGGATGGCGCGTCAACATCAAATGACAGATGGCATTGCTTATCGGTGCTTGCCACTCACCTACACACATTCTCAGAGTTAATTTTTTGTTTTAATCCCATTCAATGCAATGGGTGTAATGATGAGAAAACAGGGCTTACCCTGCAAAATGACTTGATCCTCACATTCGAACAGTTTGACTGTATTTAGCCACATTTCCGAGTTAAGGACTTAAGGAAAAGAAAAAAAAGCAATGCAACATTTGCTTTTTTTTTCTTGTTCATTTAAAGTTTAAGTCATTAATATGAAAACATGACTAAACACAGATGAACTGTTCAACTGCCAGGATTAAGTCATTTTGCAGGGTTACCCCGTTGTGTAGTCATTAAGCCAATTTCACTGAACGGGATATTTGAAAAGTGATACAATGGGGGAAATTCAGCTCCCCTAATCCCACTGGTAAATCTGCCACAGGGTGCAGCATTTTCCCATATTTGTGAGTACCAGATCCAATATGTTTGTACCTCTAGTGGGAAAATAGACTAACATTTCCATGGAATTTGTGTTTACAAAGCCCAAGAATCTCTGGGCCTGCAATTTGGGGTCATGTACAATTCCTAGTTTCTAGAGGGATACAAAGTCCCACATGAATATGGCTTTGGGTTGAATGGTTAAGTCTCTCCAGTAGGTGTAAGTAGGAGCTATGGATTTTGTAGGTCATGGGACATTGAGAAGCTCAAAGACATCATCTTGTTTGACTAACCATAAAGTGTATTTGTTTTTAATGTAGATCAAGACCTCCACATTTAATCCCTGTCTGTGCAGTGGCTGGTCTCAATGTGTGCAAGGCATTGCATCCCTGCTCTGCTGGGGTGCATGCTGCTGTGTTAAGCCATGCCTTGGTAACTTTACAGATGTCTGCATTCTCCAAGGTGAGGAGAGTGCAAGGCATTGCATCCCTGCTCTGCTGGGGTACATGCTGCTGCGTTAAGCCATGCCTTGGTAACTTTACAGATGTCTGCATTCTCCAAGGTGAGGAGAGTGCAAGGCATTGCATCCCTGCTCTGCTGGGGTACATGCTGCTGCGTTAAGCCATGCCTTGGTAACTTTGCAGATGTCTGCATTCTCCAAGGTGAGGAGAGTGCAAGGCATTGCATCCCTGCTCTTCTGGGGTACATGTTGCTGCGTTAAGCCATGCCTTGGTAACTTTGCAGATGTCTGCATTCTCCAAGGTGAGGAGAGTGCAGGGCATTGCATCCCTGCTCTGCTGGGGTACATGCTGCTGTGTTAAGCCATGCCTTGTTAACTTTACAGATGTCTGCATTCTCCAAGGTGAGGAGAGCTTGGACGCAGTGGAGTTTCTTGTTTTTGGCTTCTGGAACTGAGCAGTAACACATTTACATTCCCTTGGAATGATTTTGCACAGCTGCAAGGTTTATCATTTTGTTATTTTCTCAAAAAGGCACTATGAGGGGAGGACATTTTTTAGCTAATATCTGAAAGTCTATCAGGGACAGGTGCAGACCATTCTTGGCAACAGAGCATGGTTTGCTGACCATATCCTCCCATGCTAACAAATATTTTACCCCTTTAAATGACACCAGAAGCTAAGCCAATTATTAAAGTTAATCATCTTTTCTTCATACTGTGGTATCATCCTTGGTGAAGGCAGAATGCTGCTCAATGACAGGTTCATACTACCTTGGGACACATAGTCTGAGAGCGCTATAATGTCTCCCTTCATAAATTCCAAACAGGTACATCTCGGGTTAGCTGCACACACATGGACTATGATGAGCCATACTACTACTTGTGATTTAGTAACCTGAGTGTATAAATGACATGGTGGATCCTGGCCTCTGATAAGCAGCTGACTGTGTTTTTTCCTTGCCTTGCCTGGTGAGTGGGGTATCAGTATGTATCACAATGGAGTCTCCTATGACAACAGTATTGCTTAGTGTATTGGTTTCCCTAAGGAGCTTTGGTGTTTAGACTCCATGGGGCATAGGTGTATGTGTGGGGTTCACCATTACAAATGAGTGTTTTTGGGTTTGCAGAGAACAAATGATGCAGGCTGAGTGTCTGGGAGGTCTTTAAGGTTTAGGACGATTGTTTTTTAGTGCCTCAACATATGCTGGTCTATGTGCCAGTGCATACCATGTGTGGTGGGTGCAGTGTGTCTGTTATTGACAGCCTAATTTTGAGCGCTTGGTTGCAAAAGTCTTACCTGCAATGACAATGCATAATTACATCTCTTGTATACTGTTTCAATTTCTCTAAGGATTAGTTAGTTTATAGTGAATACAAGACAATTGCTACATTGCCTCAGGAAATCCATATCCATCAGACGGGAGAAAGAGAAATTAGGAAAGTGGATATCCATGAAGACTGGTCCTTCTTGATGAACTAGAAGGGTATGATAAAAAAGGGGTTAATGGCAGTATAACCTTTGGTGCTTTTAAAGCTAGAAGCAAAAAATAGGCTATTTTGGAGAAGATTCATGGGTAACACTTATCAGTGCACAAACTAGTTGTTCTTTGCAGAAATTATGTACTGGGTACATTATCAGAGGTGGTTTTATAGGAAACATTTAGCTTCTAAGTATCTGAGTCTATACAAGGCACTGATATATGCCAATAGCCCTCTGGCCAATAAAACAACATCACTTTAAGCCTTCCTGTGTGTTTCCTAACTCAGACTAACCAGATTACTCCTACTGCCACTAAATGAGTAATCCCAAGTCTTCTTCATGTAAAAACACACAGAGGTCAGCTAAAAGTGAAAAGCTTACAGAAACCACTTCAACAACTAGCTAAGACAAGTGTTTTATTAATCCAGCAGCAAGGGCAGTGGAAAACAAATGCACTTTACAGTCTTACAATGCAGATAAATGCAATCATTAATTCAAGAAAATAAAAGCAATGCAGCAAAATAACTTAGAAAGGTGGAAGGTTTCAAGTAAAAGGACTTATCTCAGACTGGATAGTAAGATGGAGCAAAATCGCTATGAATACACAAGCAAGGATGCTAAACATAGCTGAGCTCAGTGGGAATGAGCCAAGAGCCATGCTAATGCATCAACTTTATAGAGGCAATATATCAGTTGGGGATGGGGTAGACACAAGAATAGGGAAAAACAGCAATGCAAGAAACAGAAAGGCACTGACATGCAACTTTAAGCAGGCAAATAAGCAGAATATAAGATTCTAGCTGCAAAACTGGAATGTAAACAGCTGTAGAAGCACAGAAGCCCAAATCTCGCAGCACAAATCACAATACTGCTACTAGTGCAATCCCAGTAAGTTTATGGCATCAGACTAGGTAGAAAATTATCAGCAACACTGCTTATGGAAAAATGCAGTAATAAATGAATAAATGAGGCCAATATCCAGCAGTAGTACTTCACAATACTCTCACAACTGTGATTGAAACTGCAAGACTAAGGCCCCAGATTGAATTCAAAATACAAACAGCTAGTTCTGTCACATAATTCTACTGGTGAATCAGAAGAGCAGTACAATGTACAGTATAAACAAGGCACAGACCTTGCGTAATTTACAATTACCCAGAAACAGCAAATGAAGCCAAAATGCTAAGGTCCCAGAATGACTAAAACAGAAGGATGCAGACTATTATAAAAATAATAATAACGCTATCAACACACAGGTCACCATAAGTGTAAATGCAAATATTTAAGCAGCATTGAAATAAAAGCTTTTTCTCTTCCATTTTTGATGGAAAGCTTATGTTTTTACAGTTCATGGCTTTCCTCGCTTCTCAGTCATGCTGCAGTTATTGTACTTTTTATGTGTTTTACAATTAATATATTAACATGTGCTACATGCAGAACATCTAGGGTCATTTTAAAAGCTGAATATGCAGAATTACATGACATTTTAACTAACAATTTTAAGGCAAGTTGCTCCTTTTTATCCCAGAGGGCACAGTGAACTACATCTGAGTCTTTTCAGAGTTACTTTCCCTGCTTGCCATTACTGTTAGCATGAGCCGCTGTCACTCGGAAATAGTTTGCACATCACAGTGCCCAGTTTTGTGTGGAGTGACCATGCTTTAGGTTGACAAAATTCAGAAACACAATGAGAACAAATGGGGAAGGTTGAAAAATGCCAAAACCTACATAATATGCAAATTATGGTATAGTGCCCTGGAAATGAGCAGCGTTGTTAAAAGGAGGAGAATGACATATAGAAATAAAGGAAAAACTATCCTGCAATTCTCAGAAACATATATATTTACAGTGAAACACTACCATCAGACCTGTCCAACTGACTAAACTACTGACTCAGCTGAACACACACACACACACACACACACACACACACACACACACACACACACACACACACACACACACACGCACACACACACACACACACACACACACACACACACACACACACACACACGCACACACGCACACACACACACACATATATATGTATATGGATTCACTTTAGAAGCTCAAAATGCTGAAATATTGAATTTCAGTATTTTGCGCCCATAAAGTTGAATCCTGAAAAGAATGAAACTCAGAAACGCGAAATTCAAAATCTCGCATACCGGAGATTTTGAATTAGTGCTTCTGCTGTACACAAACACACATCTACCTCTCCACAAACAAACACAAGTTCTGTCCTACATAAAACAGGGAGGCAAGCCCCCCCTGCACCCCCTACTTGTATATTCTAACTCTGTGGTCGCACTACATACAAAAGCACACAAAACACCATCACACAAGCTACATTCTCCTCGCATGCACACATCACAGTAACAAAACACACTAACACACACCATAGGTTCATAGGTTCATAGGTAGGTACTAGGCTATCGGCCCAAGGGCCTAAGCAAGCCTAGCCAACAAGGTTCCCTGGCTTATGCCACCCAAGAAAGCTATTTTCCTGTGCCATTGTTGAGCAGAGACACAGAAGTCATCCCTGTGTTGTATTTCCTATTTCCCATCCACTCATCAAGATTTTTCTTGAAGAGTGCTAATGAAGAACTTTGTTTGACATAGATGGGTAGCCTGTTCCACAGTATGGGAAGTCTCTGGGACAGGAATCTATCCCTCCAGAATGTCCTGTTTATTGCAGTGACAAGGTTTAGGTCACTAGAGCGTGTAGCTCGGAGGGATTGGGAATTCTTTAGGTGTAGCATGTCCAACAGCTCTGGGCTTGACATAGCTTTATATGTTAGGCAGAGATCACCTCAGAATAGGTGATATGCTACGGAGTAAAGTTGGAGTTTTTTGAGATGGTCAGTGTAGGGCATTTGTTTGAGGCCAGTAATCCTCTTTGTGAGGTACTTCTGTGGCCTTTCCAGCTGCTGTAGATGTCTTGTGAGGTACATTCCAAAAGGGGCATTATACTCTATAATGGGTCTAATGAGTGTCGAGTAGAGGGGAACAATGACCTCTTTTTTCCCTGGATGAGAACCCTTTTATAATGAGGTGTGCCATGTAGAAGGACTTCCTGACTACTGTGGCGATGTGACTATCAAAGGAGAGACTACTGTCCACCTGGGTCCCAAGGTCTCTTATCACACATTCAGTAGTAAGTAGATTGCTGCCTATGTGGTAGTTCATTTGTACAGACTTTTTACCAAAGGGGATTACACTGCACTTTTTGGCATTGAGCTTGAGGCCATGGCTCTGACACCAGGCATCTGTCTGAGCGAGGCCCTTCTGTAGAATGTCCACATCATTTGGGGAATTGACTATGGCTCCTAGTTTGCAGTCATCTGTGAACTTCATTAGCCAGAGGCCATCTGTGTTAACCTGTACTTCAGAGAAGTAAATACCAAACAGGAGAGGTCCCAGGACTGAACCCTGTGGTACTCCACTTTTCACTGGTTTGAAGTCAGATTTAGAGTCTGCAACTTTTACAGTGTGGATTCTGTCAGTGAGCCAGTTGGCAACTCATCTTGTGACGTAGGGATTTATACCGAGTTTAGTGAGTTTAGCTATAATTTCAGAATGGGGGATGGTGTTGAAAGTCTTGGCGAGGTCAAGATAGGCTGTGTGAAACACCTTACCCTCATCTACGGCTTTGGTGACTGCTTCAAAGAAGTCGATCAGGTTTAGGAGGCATGATCTGCCTTTCAAAAACCCGAACTGGGTGGGATCCAGAGTTTGGAGGTTACAAATGTCTTTGTTTATGAGTTCCATGATGATACGTTCCATGGCCTTGCAGCCCAGGCTCATCAGGCTAATAGAGCGATAGTTCTCGGGATCAGTGGTGGCTCCCCCTTTGTGGAGAGGGATAACTGTTGCTGTGCACCATTCAGTGGGCACAAAGCCTGATGCTTAGGTGGGGAGCCAGTTCAATCTGAAGTTCATGTAAAACGCAGCCTGGGATGTTGTCCGGTCCCATGGATGCTGTGTTTTGGTTTTAGAGAATGCAGCTTTTACCTGTGTAGTTGTGATTACAGGGACTCTGCATTCTTCCTGTATAGATATGGGCACTTTAGGAGGTGTTGGCAATATCAGTTGGTTCTGTAGTTTTAGTGCCGTTGTGCTGTAACTCAGAGCAGATCTGGGTGTTGCCATCGAGATTCTTGACATAGCTATAGAATGCTTTGTGGTTGTCTTTAGAATTAGTGTTGATTTTGTTTTCGTAGCTAGTTTTGGAGGATCTTCTTACTGAGGCTGACCAGGGAGCTCCTTTACTCGTGATATTTTACTCTCTTTTGCAACAGTTTCTTCTTGTTTATGGCAGGGGATCACTAAATTGGCTTCCTTTTTTTGGAGGATAGCGTCTTGGTTCTGTTTGGCATAGCACGATCCATGCACTCGTGTAAGTGCTTATAGAGTGCATTTGTGTAGGATTCAGCAGTTGTAACTATATTGTCCATCTGCATGGGTGTCATGAAGTTCACCACTTCTGTCTTAAGAAGCATGAAGTTGTCTTTTCAGAAATTTTTTACCATGGTTTCCTTAATGGGGGGTGGGGGAGGGATGTGGATATCAAGGGTGATTAGCTTATGATCAGATCGGACCAACAAGGAGTTGACTTCAGGTGTGGAACACCAGTCACTCATGTTGGTAATGACTAGGTCGAGGATATTGTTGCCCCTGGTGGGGGTGTGGATAAGTTGATCCAGGGCATTGGAGTTTATGAATTCCAGAAAGCATTGAGTGAAGGAGTTGGTACATGAGTAGCTTTCCCAGTTAATGGTGGGGTAGTTGAAGTCACCCATTATTAGGGTGTTTGGTTGAACCCTAATATTTTCCAGTACATCAAGAAAAGAGGAGTGGGAATCCTGGGACATGGTGGGGGATCTGTAGCAAACTACAATTTGGATTGCAGTTTTGCCCAGAGTTAGTTGCACTTGGATAACCTCGGATGGTGTTTATATCATGTTATCGAAAGATGAAAATAGCAAAAGCTATTTCATCGAATCGAAAATATCTAAACCACATATTATTGAACATTCAGAACAGCAAATTTTTTCCTTGGGAAAAAATTTGCTATTCCGAAACACATACACACAACACAATCACACCTAAAAAACATCAGTACAGACACATACACTTATAATCCTACAACTAACCCTACGCTAAACTATACATACACTACTATCTATCCACTTACCTTAACCCAAATCCTAACCCTACGGTCTGTCACTATCGCACACTCACCTAACCTGCGCCCTAACCCTAACTCACTTAATCTGACCCTAACCCTAATTTACCTAACCCGCCTAACCCTAACTCACCTAACCTGCACAACAACCACATCTGCTGATCAACAAGTTGTGCAACATCAATTGCCATACAATGGATGTCACTTTCCACAACTTGTCAGACATCCATATAGACAGATATCTATCTATCTATCTATCTATCTATCTATCTATCTATCTATCTATCTATCTATCTATCTATCTATCTATCTTTCTATCTATCTAGCTGTGTATCTATCTATCTATCTATCTATCTATCTATCTATCTATCTATCTATCTATCTATCTATCTATCTATCTATCTATCTATCTAGTTGTCTATCTATCTATCTAGCTGTGTATCTATCTATCTATCTATCTATCTATCTATCTATCTATCTATCTAAAGTATGGTTTACCTATTATTTGTTGAGTGTAGGTAAAATCGATCTGTATAGTGTTGATACACTTTGGTCAATAATGCATATGGACATCTCTGCAATAATGGACAATCCACGGGATTGGTAAATATGCCCTTCCCTTTGAAATGTGTGATCACTGAATTAGTATATACAATTAGTATGGGATGTAGGGGACACAGGGCGGGGGCTCTTTCCCATAGGAAATACACTGTTTTGTAACTCTGTATGACTGAGAGTTAACACTGGCACATGCGCAGAAATGTGCTGCTCTGCACATTTTGATGTTACTGTGTCGATATTAGCCATATTCACATAACACTGATTTGATGAATAGTACTGGATCCATATAAATATATATATATATATATATATATATATATATATATATATATATATATATATATATTATGACCCCCACAGCATGTCCAGAAGTCAAAATAGATAAGATCAAGATTACAGCTCTAATGCAGTCATATGATGGTATAGTGCCCTGGAAATGAGCAGCGTTGTTAAAAGGAGGAGAATGGCGTACAGAAATAAAGGAAAAACTATCCTGCAATTCTCAGAAACATATATATTTACAGTGAAACACTACCATCAGACCTGTCCAAATGAGTAAATTGCCGACTGAGTTGAACACACACACACACACACACACACACACACATATATATATATATATATATATATATATATATATATATATATATATGTATATATATATGTATATGGATTCACTTTAGAAGCTCGAAATGCTGAAATATTGAATTTCAGTATTTTGCGCCCATAAAGTGGAATCCTGAAGAGAATGAAACTCAAAAGCGTGAAATTCAAAATCTCGCATACCAGAGATTTTGAATTAGTGCTTCTGCTGTACACACACACCTTCCTCTCCACAAACAAACACAAGTTCTGTCCTGCATAAAACAGGGGGCAAGCCCCCCCTGCACCCCCCTACTTGTATATTCTAACTCCGAGGTCGCACTAAGTACGAAAACACACAAAACACCATCACAGAAGCTACATTCTCCTCGCATGCACACATCACAGTAACAAAACACACTAACACACACCATAGGTTCATAGGTTCATAGGTAGGTACTAGGCTATCGGTCTAAGGGCCTAAGCATGCCTAGCCAACAAGGTTCCCTGGCTTATGCCACCCAAGAAAGCTATTTTCCTGTGCCACTGTCGAGCAGAGACACAGAAGTGATCCCTGGGGTGTATTTCCCATTTCCCATCCACTCATCAAGATTTTTCTTGAAGAGTGCTAATGAAGAACTTTGTTTGACATAGATGGGTAACCTGTTCCAGAGTATGGGAAGTCTCTGGGACAAGAATCTATCCCTCCAGCATGCCCTGTTTATTGTGGTGACAAGGTTTAGGTCACTAGAGTGTGTAGCTCGGAGGGATTGGGAATTCTTTAGGTGTAGCATGTCCAACAGCTCTGGGTTTGACATAGCTTTATATGTTAGGCAGAGATCACCTCAGAGTAGGCGATATGCTACGGAGTAAAGTTGG